>NC_043713.1:41674311-41731594 GCF_006229205.1 Suricata suricatta
TAGGCAAGCCACCTAAAAATAACCATAGGCTTTAACTGACTGATCACAACCAGGCACACAGTTCCTAAGATTACCAAGGAAGGGAAAATTCCTAAATTCTCACACTCCCTCGCTCTGCCCTGTACCTGTGACCCCTCACCACCACCTTCTTGCAGGCAGTCTCTCCCTTGCTGTCCTGTCCACTGCTCCCTTAGAGTGTATTCAATAAACTTGTATCTTTTTGGTTTTGTCTTGAGTGAATTAATTTTCCACCCGGGCCACTGGCCTCTACCCCATTAGAGGGCCTCACATTTGGTGGTCCCCGCATCTGACTGGGATGGACACCCCACACATTTCTAACCTACTCAAGTTATTTTGTACTAATACAGATGCTACAGTGGACCTGGTTCTTATGAACAATTTTAAAACCATAACTTATTATGTGTTTAATATGTGTAGGGTGAAATGTTAAGTTCTTTATTTACTTACCTATACTCTTTCGTTTGTTCCTCATAACCAATCTATAATGTAGGTACTTCCTGTTCTAACTTGTCTGTGAGGAATTTGAGTCACCGAAAAGTTAACAACGTAGGTGGCCAGGCTAGTAAGCAGACAACAGCCTTCTAATCAAGACCAGTACTACCTTAAAGCCTAAACTATTGATTACTAGATTCTACCATCCCTGCATGGTTTTGAAGCAAATACCCTGCCAGGAGAAGAATTTGAACACTGAAAACAAAACAGGGGGCAAAGAGCTTGTTAGGAAAACAATGTGTAAATATCTTTACATAATAATAAGAAAAAATACAACATCGAAAGTTTAATTTTAATAAACTGATAGATATTTCTCGATCAGAATTTTTGAGGGGATAATGAAATTGGAACAATGTCACAATTATACAACAGTTTAGTTAATCTCTGACAATATGAGGTCAGAGTCAGTCTTATCAGTTGAACATCTATTTCCAGATAAAAATAAAAATGCAACAAATTCCCAGTTATTATACACTTACAATGTGCCGTTTACTGTTCTAATTTAATTTCTTTTTCACAAATGTGGTCAGTACTGCTCCTATTCCCATTTTCTAGATAGAATCTTTGAGGCCCAAAGATATTAATTGTCCAAGTGTACATGTATAGAAAAAGTAGCAACTAAGACTATACATTCAAGCTGCATGATTCTGAAATCTGTGATAAAATGAGTATATACTTCTACCCTGCAATGAAAATACAGTTGCTATAAACTTGTTTCTATCATCATCTACATTCTCTCTCTCTCTGTCTCACACACACACACACACACACACACACCCAGTGTGCCCAGTCACCCAGAGGCAGTGCTTGGAACCCAATCTTATTTTCACAGACAGAATATCTCATAGGTAACAACTGGTGAACTTCATATCGACTTATGACTCTTATGCCCCCACCATCTACTCACTGACAAAGAGGCTAACCCCTGGCCCACCTCGTCTTTAAATGTGTACACAAACACCATGCCCTGCCACCACACACCAACACACACACACACACACACACACACACACACACACACACACACACCAGACCTTTCTTTACCCAATTCAAGTTACTCTCTCTGTAGATGATGATCATCTGCTCTATGGCCTCCAGGAAGGGTAAATACAAACCTTAACCCAACAGGCTGTTCCCTCCCAACTGTTAACATATATTTTGAAAGACACAGTTCCAGGCTTTCTAATTCTATAAATTTAGAATTCAGTTTCCAAAGTAAATGTTATTTATGTTCAGTATAAACAAAACTCTGTCTTAACTAGAATTCAGCCCTTAAATATTAAGGAGTTTGTTTAACTCCTACTGTTACAAGAAGTCCCCATATGGTAGGGTGTGGGCTTTACATTGTGAATATAAATTAAAAGACACTGAAAACAATGATATATTCTAATGGTAAAATAAATCTGCAGTGGATGACAATAGTATAGCCATAAACTTTAACGTGCTTTTTATCGTTTTTACTTTTTGGACTCATCCCATCAACAAAACATAAACACTTGATTTAAGGATTAGCATGCAAATGTTTAATATCACAACCTTATAAAAGCAATGGCAGAACTACCAAAAAGGAAAAAGAAGAGGTGGCGGTGAATGTGGGCCTGCTGACTTGCTCATGATGCGTGATAGAGTCATAACCACGAACTGAGAAATACAGATTCAAGCACAGCATCTAAAGTTACAAAGGTAATGAAGAATGATTTAAAATTTTTACTCTCAGAGGTGCTTGGTTGGTTCTATCTGTAGAGCTTATGACTCTTGATCTCCAGGTTGTGAGTTCAAGCCCCACATTGGGTGTGAGACCACCTTAAAATGAAATAAAATAAACTAAAATAAAAAAGTAAATAAACTAAAATAAAAAAGTAAAAATAAATAAATAAAATATGTACTATGAAAAAAAAGTGATGGTAGATAAGGAAGCAGGAAGATAATATATGTCTAGTGAATTCCTTAGCCAATAAAGATGAGGATATGTTACTTTTAAGGATGGACACCATTATGTTTGCACTCATAGGTCTAGCAGGAGAAACCTAACAGAGGACCATGGGGAGAGGAAGAAGGGAAAAAGAGTTCGGGAGAGGGAGGGAGGCAAATCATGAGAGACTCTTGAACACTGAAAACAAACTGAGGGCTGTAGGGGGAGGGGGTAAGGGGAAGGGGGTGATGGTCATGGAGGAGGGCACTTGTGGGGAAGAGCACTGGGTGTTATATGGAAACCAACTTGACAATAAACTATAAAAAAATTACAATGGGATGCACACAAAAAAATCATACACACTATAAAATATTTAGAGGTCACTGTCTTGTGAAATAAGTCCATATATGGAGAAAAAGGAGAGAATTACCTTTGCATTTACTTCAATATTTCAATATTTTTCCTTATGCAGTATAAATATTATTTATATATAACTAACCATATTTTATAGTTTGGCAAATAGTTTTAAAGACACTCAGCTAAGTTTTTTATTTAATACCAGAAAGCATAGTTCATAATCAATAAACTGAAATGAAAAATCAGCATCTTTGGTATACATTCCTCCATCCAGACTGACAACAGTAAGCAATTCTACTCAAAGATTTAATTATCAGAGGGTGCATTTTGTGGCTAAGTCATCCTGGTGGACTCGTTGGGTTGTAGTTTTGCACAAAAGTGTTCTTCAGGAACCATGTTAAGGTTTCTTTAGAGGCAGGCAATTAACTACTCCCACCTAAAATACCTCTCAGGCTAGGGTAATGTCTTCTATGTTTGTGACACAGCATTCTAGGTCTTTATCGAAGTACTTTGGTGAAAAATAAATGTGTATTGCAAAGTACATTTTGAGAAGTTACTGACTATGCCCATAGATAGTCTTGCATTTAACCTCCATGTGAAATGGGGTGGTTCATCTGCACTTGAAAGTAGTTTTGTTTGTTTTGTTTTAATTATAACAAGATGCTAAATTTGATAGCTACATGTTTTTATGTAAAGTGTGTTTTCCTTTTTAAAATTTACATAGAACTTCTACTTTAGACATCTAGCAGCAATGCTTAACTAATTAATGCTTAAGCATTAATTGTGCTTTATTTATTTGTCATTAAAAAACCTCTACTATGTCTAATAATATTGAAGGTAGGAGGGTAGTATATGATAAAATAAACATTTATTTCTTAATTTTCTCTACATTCAAGCTTTTATTGTAGTAGATTTTTAACAAAATGCATTGGTAATATTTTTGGATACATGTTTGTGATAGAAAGTACCTCACAGAATTAGAGAATCAAGATTTGCAATTGATGGCACTGGTAAGTGAAGCATTGTGACTTACATAATATGTATGCAAGGTACTCTTTAGAAACTGTCTCAAATTAAGACCAAACATAGGCATAAAGCCAATTTTAAAGGTTTAAAATTTAAGTCATGTTTTGGACAATATAAGAGTTATATTGTTTTTCTTAATGATAAATAGGGTGTCCAAATCTTTTATCTTCTTTATGATTTTTTTCAAAAACAAGAAGAAGAAAAAATAGAAGTTGCTGTCTTTCTGTTATGATTTTGGGTAACTCATGGTGAGGAAAGGCACCAAAAATAGACTATATTTCACAAAGGTCAAGTCCCAGCCTAGTTTTTAAACTCTCATATTCTGTCCACCCCACCACCTGATCAACTTTATTAGGGCCACAAATACACAAAAGATGAATTCCATTATTTCCTTACAACCTTTTCCGGTTTTTTAGTCCTGTTGTTTATTTTGTTTCTTAGACCTTTTATTGCATTTAAAGCCCTCAATCCAGTAGATTAGGCTGATATTCTCAGTTTATGTTTTTAACTTTTGTTGTTTATTCAGTAAATCAGTTTGTTATGGGAAGTAAGAATTACATGTCCCAGTATCTCAATTAAGCATTGACCCAGTGTCCCTACAGTGACACAAGTTTCATAAAAAGCAAGGAAAATCTAAAATACATAAAAAACAAAGAATCATTGGTATGTTTTTGCAAGAAAAATCAGTATTTTTAAATTAGCTTGTTTTCTCAGAGATGTCTGAGACACTTCCCAAAACATCCTTATCCTTCTGCAATGTATGTGGAAACACAACTAACACTATGGGTTTCATTTTTGTTTCTGTCTTTCTGTTACCTACTACAGCTAGCTACATAGTGCACAAATGTCCGCAATATCCAGCCAGCAACTTATCATAAATTCATAATTTCTAGGCTTATGTTCAATAGGCAATCAGAGAAATCAGGTGTGTCCTATCAAAACATTATTTTGTGGGTAGGATTCTCACTTATGATAGTGATTGCCACTAGCGTGAAGGGCCTTACAGACGGCCAGTAACGTGCTCTCAGGGAAATTTGAATGCATCCATTGTTCTTCCATGTAGTCTGCAGTAGAGAGGGAATGAATTATAGATCTGCTGTTAATTATTCCTATCCAGTTGTTCTATATTAAATGTGAAGACTTCTATTAAAAAAAAAACAGAGAAACTAGGCAAACCACCAACAGAAAGCAAATTATCAAAGTACATATATTCATCAAAACCATATATCCAGAATATTTTGAAGAAGTATAAAGCAATAAAAAGGACAACACAATAGGAAAAAAAATCACTACTAAGTAGGAAACCCAATGGCCAATAAATCTAAGAAAGGCAATAAGCCACAGCGAAAAACAAACTAAAACAATAAACATATGATTAGGCAATTATTAGGATGGCTAAAACTAAAGATAAGAAATATCAGTTATTGGTGAAAGTATAAAACAACCATAATTCCCATACATTGCTAGTATGAGTCTATACCCGGGCAACCACTTTGGGGAGATTTTTGACAGTATTTGCTAAAGCTGAATATGTAAGGATGACACAACCTCTACTCTGATAATATGCCCATAGGAAATGTGAGCATATGTTTACCATAGAAGCATGTTCCAGATGTTCAAAGAAGCATAATCTGTAATAACTCCAACCTTTAAAATTTTTAAATGCCCTAACAAACATTAAAAATATAAATAAAATTATTTCTACAATAGAATATCATTACAGCAATGATAACTGACTGATATACAATGACACACAGCAATAGGAATGATTCTCACAATGTTGAACAGGAGTCAGACACAGAGAGTACTTACTGTTTAATTCTAGGTATATTTAGTAAGACAAAAATAATGCAAAATTCATGTCTGCCATATAAAGTCAGACGAATGATTAGAGGGGTAGTGACTAACAGGGAACATGGGATTTGGGGGGTTTGGGTAGCATGCAGTTTCTTAATCTGGGCAGTATTTACATTAGGCAGTTTACTTTGTGAATATTTACACCATATTAGTAATGGTGGACCTGTGTGTGTATCTATCGGAACACTTGGGTGTTCAGTTGGGTAAGTGTAAGTAAGACTCTTGTTTTGGTTCAGGTCATGATCTTATGGTTTGTGGGATCGAGCCCCACCTCAGGCCCCATGGAGACTGGGATTCCTCTCCCTCTCTCTCTGCCCCCACCTCAAATTAAATATTTAAAAAAATGTTAAGTAAAATTTATCTATCATCTGTCTACATTACACTTCAATGTAAAGTTTTTTAAAAACATTAACAAGCATACATAGTAAAAGCCACACATACACTACAGGATAGTAAGAGCATCCTTCCTGCCTACCATTCAACCCAACTCCCTTTATCCCAAAGTTTTATTAAGTTGACCTTAAATTCATGTAACACTTTCTCACATTAGGGAAGCTGTTATTAATAAAGTGGAGTACAGAGGATACAAAAGTCACATTAATATGCAACAGTTTAAATTAATTATCCGATGACAGCATTGGCTTCGAGAAAACAAGGAAATGGGGGATTATATTTCCTGTGGGGTCTCAGTTTGATTTCTGTATCCAAAACCCTTGAAGGTTATCTAGTGAAATACCTATCTGTGAGTTTTATCAATCTTTCACTCACTCTTTCATCATAGGAAGAAATAAATATTTATTATTACAAAATAAAAAAGGACAGAAACTCAGAGTAATATACTTTTGAATTTTTGAAAAGAACAAAAGATGAAAACCCACTGTGATGCTGTTTGTGTTTTAAATGTGATCTAGAAACTGAAAGGTTTGTAGTAACTCTGGGCACCAATAAGAGAATATCCAGCCAATATACTCTGATTGATTTTCTATCCTTGTAGTCTGAAAAGTCATAATGACCCTGCTCCAACAGAAAGGCAAACTCTTATCTGTGAGACAATTCAAGGCTGAGCTGGGGCATAATTTTTGTAAACATACCTTGACTACAAACATATTGTTACACTACTAATTGAAGTATTTCTTTGAAATTGCTGGTTGAGAGCCAGTGAAATCTCTACTGAATTACATCCAAGCTTGCTGAAAAATTACTTTCAATCAGAATGTCAATAAAGCTATTAATAACATTTCAGAAGCTGCTTCTTAGTAAGGTAACCAGGCAGCTATTGTAAGAGAGTGAGAGAGAGAGAGAGAGAGAGAGAGAGAGAGAAGTAGGACATCCCCTCCCCTATTCCTTTACTATGACACTATAATTTGAGTCTCATTAATCTGCAGTGACATCTCCCTATTGTCAGCCTGTGTAGCAGAAATGGCTTTAGTCCAGAGTAATATTAAAATGATGGTGAGAGAGTATCCACCCATTTTCATGGAGCTTTATTTGTAGCACTGTGATCTCTGTAATTGAAGGCTTGCCCATCTTTTTATTAGGAGAAATAGAAGGCCCATCTATCAATGCCAAAGGCAGGAAGTTGATACTATATATCAAGCATTATTTAGTGCTTGCACATCATTCAAAAAGATCAATTGTTATAGTATTTATTTTAAACTGCCCAAGTTGTACCCGCAAAAGTAAGACATCCATCTTTATCAGTTACATACCTTTAATCTCCAATGTTGTTAACTGGATATTTTGTATTATAGCCAGTCTGTTTTGAATCCTGAGAAAGTAGTAATTTTTTTTATTTCATTTAGACATTTCTCAATTTATCTTCATCATTCCTTTCCTTGAATTCAATAAATTCTTGCTTTATGAATCCAGCCTGTAAGTCTTTGCTGAATAAACCATAATAATGGCAAGATATTATTAAGTGAGAAGTGGCTGTACTGCCTCATTACTTAAACCTGGGAAGAAGGTGAGGTGGAATGAACTTTGCTCAGTTATCTGAACTTTCAGAATCTGCACAGACTCTTTGCCTCCTATAATAGTCTTGCTCACAAGAACCAGTAAGAAGACAAAGGGAAAACATTTGTAAACAAAGATTAAATTTCTAGTGACCGTGTTACCAATTGAATTTCCTTAGTCTACTTACACTTCCCTGAGTTTTCCTCTTTTTGCGAAAAGCTGAAATTGTGTGCCAAGGAATCGCTAGCTTTGACGTTAATAATTTATAGAAGTTGGCAATAGATATAATCACTTTAAGTGTTATGGGAATAGTGGCTGTGAATAATTTCAATGTCTAGAATGAGGATTGGGGAAGGAGACGTGGCATCCCTATTACATATTCAAAGTATCTTTGTTTACGGTACAAAATTAGATTTACTCCCTTAAATCAAATAAGATGATTGTGATGATTCAAAATATACCGAGAAAATGGACAACATATGGATTTTAAGATTAACTATCAAAATAAGCCAATCAATAAGGAGGGGGCCATAGGGAAAACAAGTGCTTTGAAAACAAAACCAAAACACTCATAAGACAGGAAACAGAGGCTGTAATGGAATGATCACAGTGCGTGTGTGTGTGTGTGTATCTATGTGTATATGTATATGTATGTATGTATATGTGTGTATACATATATATAGGCCACACTGTGAGATTGCTGATTTCATAATATTTAGGCTTTATGAATATTTGCAGCTGTTTTCACAATTTCTCAAAACTCTAGAAGAAGGAAAATAACATTTAACATTCATCATTTAGGTTCAATTCACTTTCAAAGTATTCTTATTACTAACATTTAAAGACCTCATTGCCAAAATGAACACTTAACTCTGATTCTTTAAACAAAAATTCCAAGTTGATATCTCCCAACAGGTGAATTCACCACCCCTATAGCACAATGGCCAGCTTTGTGCCACTAACCCTATCTGGAACCCTCTTTCTCTGCTTTCTAAGTCAATCTGAACCCTATCTAGGGGCTACAGAGAAGAGGCTCAAAAAAAAAAAACCAGTAAAAGGCCTATTTCTGTACTAACCCTACCTACAATAATTTTTGTTTTCTGATTTTCATACTCTTATTAATCAAATAGATAGTTTGGCTTGGTGATTGATTATTTGCGTGACCAGAATGTGTGGACTCATGTCTTGCCTACTCCACCCATTAGATGTGCCACATTGAACAAATTACACAACTCTTTTGCACAAATTACACAACCTCTTATCTCCCTCTATGAGATGGGACTAGCAATAGTATCTTTTTAAAGAGACTTTGTTAGGGAGAAGATGAGGTAAGAGACGATACATGTAAATTCTTTGAAAAGTTCATTAGCAGGAATGCCTGGGTAGCTCAGTCAGTTAAGTGCCTAACTCTTGGTTTTGGCTCAGGTTGTGATCTTGAAGTTCATGAATCTGAGTCGCACACTGGGCTCAGTGCTGCCAGTGTGGAGCCTGCTTGGGATTCTCTCTATCTCTCTCTCTCTCTGCCTCTCACCTGCTTGTGCTCTCTCTCTTCTTTCTCTCTCAAAATAAATAACAAATGAACTTAAAAAACAAGACAAGTTCATGGCATACAGAAATCAAATAGTAATAATATAAAACAACTCTTTTAGTCCACATTTATGGGATTCTGTCTTTTAGGCACATTTCCAAGCACTTTATATGTTTTAACATATTTAATTCCAATGATAACCCTATGAAACAGATATTATTATCTTTTTGCTAGATTCTACCACATTTGGTCATGTCACAATATGTTGGCTGGACTTAGTCATGTAATAATTAATATGATTTGATATGTAACAATTCTGAAGTATTTAGATTCAAAGTGAGTTAGTTGACAAAATTTCATGTATAGGATCATGTGTTTAGAAAAACTGTCATAGTTATTGATATTAACTATCAGGTACAAATGACTATTTTACATAACTGTTCAATTATTGAGGTTAGGGAACCAATCCTATAGGAATTACACAAACTTCCCCAAGTTACTTAGCTGATAGCATAGTCAAGATATGAACCAGAAGATTCTGGCCTTCACGTCCATGACATGTCTTCTAGAAATGAATATTTAAGACTCCTACAAAGGTATGACAATAGGTATGAAACCTGAGGTTACTAGTCCCAGACAAAAGGCTCCATTTTCCAGTACAAGAACTTTGCATATCTGGGATGTTTTGCTCTGGGAAATGGTTTTCTTTGTTATTAATTAATTAATTAATTTTGGACATCCTGAACAGATACTAAAATGCAGCATACTGCAAGGATGCAGAGCACAGCTCAGAGGGCTCAGAGACAGATAGACCACACTTAAATTACTGAGTAGACTGAAAGGAAAACTGATTCTGTATGCATATGTACATGTATGCCCTCTCCTTAGAAAGATCCCACTAAACATGTAGTAAAGGAATATAAGGCATTAAAAAATCATGGAGAGGCCAGGGGAGAGAGAAACAGAGGAAAACAAAACAAACTGAAGAAGGCTGCTGAAGGAATCCAAAATCTAGTACGACGTAACCCCAAGAGTGTTACAGATGCAACTCTGATAGAACCCTAACGTCTCCCGCTTTGTAAATTCAGGGGGCAGGAAAAAGGAAGCTTTAGATGACGCTGTGACAGACGACATACCCACCCAGAACCACACACACTCACTCTTACAAAGATGCATTCACACACTTCTCTATGCTCTCCCACACACGCTTCTGCCCATGCATGCAGAACTCTGCAGAAGTCTCCCCTGTTCAACTGGAAAAGTGACAAAACAGAGTCTTCTCCTCTGGAATGTGAGCAGGTCATTCAATCTGGTGTTTAGGTCTCCCCTGAGGATTATCACTGTCCAAACCCTCAGGAGCAAATCCCACCTGTTCACAAGGCCCACAATAATTATTTGTGAGCAGTCGCCAAACAAATAATTATTCACTTAGTTAGAAAAGCGACAGTAAGGTAAGACACATGAGATACTTAGGAATTTCCTCTAAGTAAAAGTGACAGAGATGAACATAAAATTACTCCCAAAGAAAGAGACATGTGAAAAACGTGTACATTTTAAAGCAAGATATGATGCCAAAGAAACAATTGGAGGACCTGGGTATTTTTGAGATTTAAATATAAACGCAAAAATTTTAAAGTTCAATAAATAAAATGCAGACAGTAGGTATTCAGATTTTCCTAAAGATTCTTTCAACTATTTGATGTTGGAAAATATTTGTGATAAAACTATGATTAAAGTCAATAGAAATATTAGAGCATGAAGTTTTATGAGTGTCCCCAAAAAGAGTTACAAAGAAAAATCAAAATAATGTGAAAAAAAGCAAAGAATATAAAGAAACGATTCAGAAGCCCCAAAATGCAAATAAAAGCTATTTTAGAAACTCTAGGGAAACTGGAGCAAAGAATCAAAAATATACATGAATTTTTTTCTCTAAATTAAGTTATGTGTCTCTAGATTGAAAAAGCTCACCCAGCACAATTAGTGAGGAAACTGTGCACTTAATTACAACATCATACAGTCTCAGAATTGTAAGTGAGAAGAAATAGCATTAAACAGGAAAGGGGGGGAGGGAAAGGCGGGGAAATGCAGACACAGGAGCGAGACCAGAACAACACTACTCTCCACCACCACGCTGAATGCCACAAGACAAGAGAGCAATTCCCTCCAACCTCCGCAGGGAAATTATTTTTACCTTAGCATTCTATTCACACCCCAGCTATCAATCATGTATGAAGAAAGGATTCAGCTATTTTCAAACATGCAAGATCTCAGAAAAAATCACCTTCAACAAACTCTTTAGATAGTTACCTGAAAATGCAGCTCTTTTGCTCTGGCAAAGCAAACAAAGAATGAAGATCCAGACTCCTCCGCCCCCAAAAATGGATTGAATCCAGGAGAGCATTAAATGGAATCAATTCTCAGTCTGACTGCAGTTCAGAAGGGTCCCAAGAAGTCAGTCTTTGCGAAGTTTGAGAATATGTGAAAACAGGAGAGTGGAATAAGGAAAAATGTGATATTAGAAAATATTAAGAGTGAGGAAACACAACCATTTTATGAAAACCAATACAGTCATCATTAAGGACTTAGATCTGCAGTCAGTATTTTTTTATGAAATTCAAATAGTACAAATATTGTTTATATGAATGTTGCCTATGGAGAAATTGCAAGCATATAAACAAGAAAAGGAATACAGTTAAAAGAAAGGAGAAGAAGTATGTATGCATCTCACAAAGTGGAGGATAAAAAATACTTTTGAGGGAACATGAATTAAAGATACATTTTTATGAAAGATCGACAGAGTAAAAAAAGTGATATGACTATTGTATCTGGTTTCCAAATGAAATGTAGATCCACTTAAACTGGATTTTTAGATAAACAAATGATTTTTTTAGTATAAGCACGTCTCCTGCTCTCTTAGTCTGTTCAGTCTATTATAACAGAATACCACAGACTGGGTGTCCTATCAGCAACAGAAATCTGTTTCTCACGGGTCTGGAGGCCAGGAAGTCCAAACTCAAGGTGCTGGTGGATTATCTGGAGATAGCTCGCTTTCCATAGATGGAGGTTTTCTCACTGTGTTCCTAAATGGCAGCACGGAGTGGAGCAATCTCAGACCCATTTTATAAGGACACTAATTCCATTCTTGAGGTTCTATTTATCTTGATGGCCATATCATCTCCCATAGACCCATCTCCAAATACCCTAACGTTGGAAATTAGGTTCCAACATAAAAATTTGTAGGGCACCTTCAGTCTATAGCACATGGAATATTTGAGACAAACTTTTCTGAAGTTATTATTTTTTTATTGGAAATGCCAATTAAATTGGTCATTGTGTATTTTAATTTGTGAGATATGGCAACCCTATATCCTCAGAATAGGTGACAGAAGTTGGAGAAGTTGGCAAGGCAGCCAATTCCTTGCCTATTAAAGCACGGAATTAATGTGTACCATCTAAAGCAAATAAATTTTAAAACATTGTGGAAAAATAATACTTAGGGGTATCAAGGTATCAGAAGAAAAACCATTAAGAAGCTAACAATTTTACCTCAGGGGACAGGAGTGGAGCTAAGTTGCTAACAATACCGAAGGGTGTAGCCACATGCCTGTGTTAGTTTAATAATATTATAAACCTTTAAAAATTAAGTAATTAGCAAATCATATTTACTGAGTACATTAAAGAAAAGCAAAGCTGCAGTGATGAAGAACAGTGTAAACTCTTGATAGTAAAACTGTGAACAATTATACAATAAAAAAGAGAACAGTTAGTACTAAGAATCCCAAAATTAGATAGTCAGTTATTCAGAGACCACTGGCAGGGACAAGAATAATGTGGGGGCAAATAACTAAAGCAGAAAGGTAAATGCAAAATTTAGACAAGCATAGATTTAAGAACAAGAAAAAAAAAAAAAGCATTTCCTGAGCTGCCCATGGCAATCATTTAATGTGTTGTGAGTGAGGATAAAACATGGGTCCACGTGGATGATTGTAATCAGACGGTTGCTTATAATTGGTTCACACTTTCCATTACTTGGTGTCAGGTCAATTGACCACCTGTTAGTCTTCCTGAATCTTTCTATGGTTTTGGATGAATAATCTCCCAGGCAGTGTTAGAGGCAATACTGACTGGGGAGAATCCTGCCTGAGAGTTGGGGATGAGCATCTTAATGTCTAGGGTAGACACATCAAGGAGGAGATGTCTTTTAGGAGATCTATTTGTAGAAGCTATTTGTCAGAGAAAGATGTTAGGAATCTTCTTCCCACTGGTTTCATTAACACACCAATAAAAGGAATATTCTCAATAAGGAGTCGGCCACTGCTGTGTGCAACATGAAGTCTTGGAGTCTGGGAGGAACAGTTGACAAAAAATGACCTACCTCAAACTTAGAGATAATTGGGGTTAGCTGCTGAACACAAACATACCTAACTGTTCTCCAACCAGCATAGTTCTTAAATGATTTCCAGCTCTAGCTGTGACCTGTCCTTCATTCATATACCACATCGTTGATTGGGGGTGTATAAAAGGCCACCATCTGTAAAGTAAAAATTACATATTCCTGAATACCTTTTTTTTCTTCCATGACCAGATTGGCTTATACATCACCAGAGAAAAATGCCAAGTGTACTGACCATAGAAATTCAGGAAACTTCTAGAGAAAAGGAATGATATCTATACTATCAGTTCTGTTTCTTTCAAATTATTCTAGTCTTATTCCTAAATAGGCTTATAATTTATAATCCATGCTTCAAGTCCAGATGTCCAGAATGTAAAAGTGATACTATTCCAAGATTTTGCTATACAACAAAAGAAGCAAATAAATCTAACTAGTTACCTGCAAGGTGGGTGTTAAGGCATGAGAATCAAGTTAATGTTATTTCTGCACAACATTAGTGAAAAGTGAATAAAGCTTAAATAACATTAGCTTATGTCAGATATGTCAGAAAACATATCTGAATGCTTTTTTCAGAATTCTGCAACATATACTAAGTCCAAACAGTGTATGACTTCAAGAAAAGTCTTCCCTTAAATATGTTAATTGCTTAAAGACAGATTTGGAAAACAGCTGCAATGTTCTTTGCTCACTAAGATAAGAGAAAATCCTGTGATTATTAAGTAAGATTTTTTTTTTTTTTAAATAAAGGGCGGTGGTACAATCACTTTGGAAAAAGGTTTGGCAGGGTTTTTTTTTTTAAGTAAAATTAAGCATAAACATTCTATATGACTCAGCAATTTCACTGTTAGATACTTATCCAAGAGAAAGAAAAATATACTTCCCACAAAATTTTGGGTGCAAAAGTTTATAGCAGCTTTACCCAAAATAGGCAAAGACTGGAATGATTCAAATGTCCTTCAGTGTGTGTCTGGGAATGCTGTGGCAGAATGGAATATGATCTGACAATAAAAATCAAAGGACTATTGGTTAACCCAGCTCACGAATGAACCTTGAACACCTTTTACTAAGTGAAATAATCCAGTTTCAAAAGATGCCATACTCTATGTTTCCATTTATTCTGGAAAATGCCAAAATATAGGAACAGAAAACAGATCAATGGTTGCCGGGAGTTGGAGTGGGGAAAGGTCTGAGTATGAAGGAACAACATAAGGGAATTCTTTGGAATAATGGAATGGTTCAGTATTTTGTTTGTGCGGTTGTTACAAGAATCTATTGACATGCAGACAAAAACTCATAGAACTGCATGCCAAAAAGAGGGAAGTTGGGGGGAAGGATGAGCTAACAGAGCGATGGGCATTAAGGAGGGCACTTGTTGGAATGAGCACTGAATGTTTTATGTAAGTGATGAATCACTAAATTCTACTCCTGAAACCATTACCACACTATATGTTAACTAATGTGGATTTAAATTTTTAAAAAATAGTAAAAGAAAAAAAAAGAATAGGCTCCAAGCCCAATGTGCATCCCACTGCTGGGTTCAGTCTACTGACCATGATATCATGACCTGAGCTGGTATCAAGAGTCAGACGCTTAATCGTCAGAACGACCAAGGCATCCCAACACTTTTGATTTTACAAAGCTTTGGCATCAATTAAGAAAGAGAATAAAAGCAAAAGCAAAAATCAGGTATTGAAGAAAGAGAATAAAGCTACAGAGGCAAAGATTAAAGTTATATTAAAATATTACATAAATGTGATAATAAAATATTTTTTCTAAAATAAATGTTTTGCTGGAATAATAAAAAAAAGAATTGTCTGCCAAAAAAAGAATGAACTTTACTGCAAATAAACTTGGAAAAAATAAGATACAGTAACAAATTCTACCAAAGTGAAATGCAGTGAAAATGGGTCATAGATTTCAAAAGAGATAAAGCAAGGGAGATAGATAGAAATGTCAAATATCAAGCAAGGTCATATTTAGGCAAATCTAACTACAATGACTCTGAATCCAAAGAAACACGGTTCATACTAACTAGGGATGAGTACGAATCTATAGTGATATACATGTATATATGAAATGTTCTGTTGGTTACCAACTACACTGAAGTAGAAAACCCAGAAAGTGAACAACTCCAATCAGAAGGAAGTTTGCCCCACACATGGCCTGTTTTATAGGATGTGTTCATGGAATTGCTTTCTACAATGTTGCTGAAAAAATAAAATAAATAACATTAAATTAAAATAAAATAAATAAAAAATAGTTCTGAAATTCTGAAAGTAGGCAGCCATCCATATACAGCAAAAACAAACCCCTATTTTAACTAGAAAGAGCGCCACATATATTGTGCTTTAATAGACTTTATTAGCTATTCAGAAGTAAAGATAGTCCTTACAAAAATCCAAGAGAAGGCTGGAGATGGTGTGGGGCAATTGAAATCCAATATTCAATAGTTAGTGTAATAATTTAAGGAAAGATTATACTCTTAGCACCTGGTAAAATAATTCTCTTCACAGGAGAAAACCTTCTTTGGGGGAATGAAACTTCTATGCAAGATGAATGCAAGAGTCAAGAGGCAGGAGTTAAAGTGGGGACCCAGTTTTCCTGAGGAAAAGTTAAACTCACCTTCATGATGTATGGGAGAGAATTTTTTTTAATAAATGTTTTATTTATTTTTGATACAGAGCATGAGAGCAGGAGGGGCAGAGAGAGAAGGAGACACAGAACTGGAAGCAGGCTCCAGGCTCTGAGCTAGCTAGCTGTCAACACAGAGCCCGACGCGGGGCTCGAACCCACAAACGTGAGATCTGACCTGAGCCGAAGCCGGAGGCTTAACCGACTGAGCCACCCAGGCGCCCCGAGAATTTTGATATTTCAAAAGGTGATATGTGCGATGGTGGTAGAATTTGGGAGTGTGGTTAAACAGTTAATGGAGACAAGAATTATGAGGAAAGTGCCATGATTTGGGTAGATAAAAGGCCTAATGGGAACTTTAAAGGGAGAAAAAAAAAATGTGTGCGTGTGTGCCTGTGCGTGTGTGCGTGGGCACAAATGTATGTATAAAATGAGGTATCACCTTGTGGGAGATATGCACTATTACCACCAGCACTGTCTCCATGCACAAGCTTCTCCTCAACACAACACATTTTCCTCTACAAAATATTCACCACAATCTACAAATACACGACCAGTGAAAGGAAGGAGAGACCAGGTGTCCACACCAGTTAGCACAAGGTTAAACAGAGTTGTGCCAAGGAAGCCTAGGCTACAGCTGGTCTTTCAGTTACCTAAATATTTGAATGGTCTCTGCTAACGCTTTCCAAAAAATCAATAAATAAATGACTGCTACAACACTTCTGTAAATTACTTTTCTGCAGCTGTCCTGATGCATTGCACTAGCTGAAATGTATAACTTCAGTCTTTACGTGGGAGTGAAGGTAGAGGTGCTTTTCCAGGATAAAGTTCACATGGAAGACTACTGTCCTGTTCTAGTCAGAAATCCTTCTCTTCAGGGATCGCTCTCTTTTACCACCAAATGCTGCAGCTGAGGATGTTAAAAGTGTTTTTGCTTACTGCCTTGCTCAGGGTATTAATCTGGTTTTTTTTTTTTTTTATTTATGCTATGTTTGCCCTTTTCATATTATATTGCCTCATTTGATACTAACAAGAATGAAAATAAATTAGTAGAGCAGGCCTTTTTATTACCAATTAAAATATGAGAGAATTAAGGGTCAAGTATCAATGTTTCAGATCACACCTCTTATTTATAATTGGTAGTGGCATAAATTATTTCTTTTCTTTTTCCTTTCTTATGGTTGTCTAGTTTTGCTTCATTCCCATCAGGGTAACGTTTAGTTATCACAACAAGCCTTTAAAATTTTAGAAAGCAAGTTCAAAAGAGAAATCCAAAGTTTCTGAAAGCAGAAAAAGTTGGGAGAGAGGTTAACCATAATTTCTGTTATAAGAATAGCAGCATGTCCTTGTTGGAATCGATCTAAGAGATAAAAAAGAAAATAGCACAAGATACAGTATTACATTCTGGGGCTAAGAATAAATAATGGCAGGTACACATAATTGCTTTCAAATGAAGAAATACAGAATTCTTGTCTTTTATTCACCAAGTAGGTGTTTTGTTGTTGCTTTAATTTGTTAAAAGGCTTTATTGTTTTTGACAGTTTTAGGTTCACAGCAAAACTGAAAGGAAGGTACAGGAAATTCCCACTTATTCCCTGCCCTACACAGACATTGCTTCTTCCATGTATCAACTTCCTCCACCAGAGGGGGGTGTTTGTTACAAAGGACAAACCTACAATGACATATCATTTTAATCCAGAATCCATAATTTGCCTTTAAATTTCACTCTTGGCATTGTACATTCTAGGAGTTTGGAAAAATGTTTAATGACATCATATGTCATTATTTTCATTTTCCTGCCTATTTTCATTTCCATGTATGGAAATCTATATGTCTCCATAGTTATTTTTTTCCAGATGTCTTATAGTTGGAATCCTACAGTGTGCAGCCTTTTCACATTGCATTTTTAAATTTCGTGATATATTTAAGAATTTTCCATGTGTATTCATGGCTTGATAACTCTTTTTAGTACTGAATAATATTCCATTGCCTGGATATACCATACATAGTTCATCCATTCACCCATTGAAGAACATCCTGGTTGCTTCTAAATTTGGGCAATTATGAATAAAACTGCTGTAAACATTCATGTGCAGGTCTTTGTGTGGTCCTAAGTTTTAAGCTTCTGTGGGTAAACACTAAGGAGTGGAATTGCTGCACAGTACACTAAGAGTATGTTTAGTTTTGTAAAAAAGAAAGCTGCCAAGCTTTCCACCCAAGTGCATGTCACATTTCATCAACCAAGAATGTGAGTTCCTATTACTCAGCGCCCTCGTCATCATTTGAGGTTGTCATCATTTTACATTTTGACCATTCTAATACTTGTGTCATGGTATCTTATCATTGTTTTATCTTATTTTTCATTTCCCTGATAATATATCATCATGAGCATATTTTTATATATGTTATTTACAATCGGTTTATCTTCTTTGATGAGATGTCTGTTAAGGCCTTTGACCCATTTGTTAAGGAGGTTTGTTTTCTTTTTGTTAAGTTTTTTTTTCTTTTTTCTTTTAGTTAAGTTTTAACAGTTCTTTGTGTATTTTAGATACTGGTTCTTTATCAGATGTGTCTTTTGTAAGTATTTCCTCATAGCCTATGGCTTGTCTTCTCATTCTTTTGACATTGCCTTTCATGGAGCAGGTTTTAATTTTAATGATGTCTAACTTATCTGCCATTTTCTTCATTGATCCTATTTTGGTGCTATATCTTAAAAGTTATCACTATACCCAGTGTTATCTAGATGTTCTCATATGTTATCTTCTCAGAGTTTTATAGTTTTACATTTTACATTTACCTCTTTGATCCATTTTAACTTACTTTTTGTGAAGCATATAAAGTTTGTGTCTGATTTTTTTTTTTTGCATTTGCATGTCTAGTTTTTCCAGAATTACTTGTTGAAAAAACTTTTTGTTCCATTGTATTGTCTTTGCTCCCTGTCAAAGATCAGTTGACTATATTTATGTGAGTCTACTTGGCTTTCCATTCTGTTTCATTGATATAGTTATCTATTCTTTCACGAGTACCATAATGTGTTGGTTAGTATAGTTTTATAGTACGCCTTAAAGTTAAGTAGCGTCAGTTCTCCAACTTTGTTCTTCTTCAGTAATGTGTTGGCTATTCTGAGTCTTTTGACTCTGCACATAAATTTTGGATTCACTTTGTCAAGATTCATAAGAAAACTTAAAGGGGTTTTTACTGAACTTGTATTACATCTATCGATCAAGTTGGGAAGAACTGACATCTTAATAATATTGTGTCTTCCTATCTGTGAACGTGGAATGCTCTTCTATTTATTTGTTCTTCTTTGATTTTATCAGAGTTTTGTAGTTTCCTAATAAAGATCTTGCATATATTTTGTTAGATTTACACCTAAGTATTTCATTTTTTGGAGTACTAAGATAAATAATTTTATGTTTGTAATTTCATATTCTGTTCATTCCAAATGAATAGAAAAATAAATAACTAGTGTATATTAACCTTGTATCCTGCAACCTTGCTATATTAACCTGGCAGGCCCAGGATGCTTTATTTTTACAGTGGAGCAAAGAGTCTGTTCTCATACAGAAATAGTTACTTAAATCAATCATACAATTTAAAAATCATTCCATGAACATTTTGAAGCATTATTTTTAAATTTTTTTTACGTTTATTTATTATTGAGACAGAGAGAAACAGTGCATGAGTGGGGGAAGGGCAGAGAGAGAAAGAGGAAGACACAGAATCAGACGCAGGCTCCAGGTTCTGAGCTGTCAGCACAGAGTCCAATGCAGGGCTTGAACCCATGAACTGTGAGATCATGACCTGAGCTGAAGTTGGACATTTAACCAACTAAGCCACCCAGGTGCCCCTAAACTTTTTGTTGTTTTTAAGAGAATATCCCTTTCGGATACGAGTTGGTGTGACTTATTTATATTTCTTACGGTTTTATTCCTTCCAAAATGCCATTATTAAACTGTCACAAAAATATTTCAAATTTCACTGTGCTGTTTCATTGTTCTTATTTTCTCATTTTCCTTTTCTTGAGTATTCTATGAAAATATATCTCATTTAAGTATGAAGATATTAACAATCTTGTACCATATGCTATCCTTCTGGAAAAGGAAACTTTCTTATGGAGAATTGTTCCCCACTTTAATCACATGACTTTAAAGTGGTGTGAATCATATTCTGCCGGAGGCCATCTTTGCTGAGTCATGTGATGCTGGCTGATTTGTGAAAATCTTGCCATTCTCCAAGGAAAATCATAGATAGGAGAGAGAAGCATGACCCATTGGTGTGCAAATCCCTGATTACACTTGCAAAACTTGGATTCCTGTTTGTTTCAGTTCTGAGCTGAGTCATTATCAACCACCAAAGAGCTAATATGCAGAAAAACATGCACACGTAAGCCACACTGTCATACACACACATATGTACACACGTGTACACGCTCACACTAGTAAGAACATGTAGATGCAGAGACAACTTTCTCAATCTGTGGTTTTTGAATTATGCCAATCTGGGGCATAGTTTTTTATTATGTTTAATTTTATCCTTTTATTTGTAAAATAATAATTACCACTTAATATACATTATCTGCTTTCAGCATTGTTAAATTTTTTTACATTTTATTTTGAAATATTATTAAATTTAAAGACAAACAGAAAAATATTACAAAGAATTTTTATGTATGGTCCACATAGCTTCACCGCATAATCAGAGTGCCAAGCCAAGGAAATAACTTTGGTACAATACTATTAACTACTGCCTTTATTTTCATTTGCCAGTTTCCCCACTAATATCTTTCTTTCCCCAAGTATCCTATCGATTTGGTTTGCATTACATTTGGTCTCAGATCTCCTTAGTCTCCTCCAATTTGTGACAGTTCCTCAGACTTCCCTTGACTTTCATGACTTTGGCACTTTTGAAATTTAATTGTCACTTTTTTTCATAGAATCTCCCTCAGTTAGGTTTTGTTTTGTCTATGTTCTTATGGTTGGGCTACGATAGTGCATAAGGAAGACTACCACAGAAGTGAGAGCCCCTTCTCAGTGCATCATGTCAAGGGCCACTTGATTCAGCTATGTCTTATCAATGGTGAGGTTCACCTTGATCACTTGATCAATATGGTGTATGCCAAATTTCTCCACTGTAAAGTTAACATTGTTTGCTTTGCAATGAATAATTATTCGGAGACAGGTAATTTCAAAGTCTGCAAATACCTTGTTTCTGATGAAATTTCATCCATAAATTTTAGCAACTGTTGATATATCAGGTATACAACAATAACTGTATGCCTGTGAATTGTATTACATACTGTGAACAGTATTGTATACTGTGAATCTAGTGGTAATTTTCCATTTCTCTCATTATTTTTACATTAAAAAATGTTTAGTATTTATTTTTGGGAGAGAGAGACAGAGAGTGTGAGCAGGGGAGGGGCAGAGAGAGAGGGAGACACAGAACTGGAAGCAGGCTTCAGTCTCTGAGCTGCCCGTACAGAGCCCGACGTGGGGCTTGAACTCACAAACCGTGAGATCATGACCTGAGCCGAAGGCAGATGCTTAACCAGCTGAACTACTCAGGTGCCCCTCATTCCTTTTACATTTTTTAATTAGTATTCTTTTGTAAGAAAGAGCTATCCATCTTCCCAATTAATTTATTAAATTATTTATTTATATTAATACTTACTCATTTTATTCTGTAGGCTGTAACCAATAATATTGTTATTTGGTATTTATATGATCAGAGCTTTGGCCAATGGCAGTGGTTTTCAGGTTTGTTCCTATGCCCTCATCTTTTATGAGCACTCTCTTGCCTCCTTGGAATACCAGATGTCCCAGGCTCCTCTTTTGTTTTCCCTGCCGCACTCCTGGAAATAATGATGTCTCTAAGGACCTCTGGTTCCTTCTGTTGGAAAATAATATTTAGGAATTAAGAAGTGGGAACTATTTTATTGCTGTTAACATGTCAGTGCTACTTAGCTCTCTTATTATGCAGAACTAGAAAATATAGGTGTATACCTTCCCATGCATACACACATTTATATGTAATTCTGTATCTAAATATATTCTGTATGTATATGTTTAAAAAGTGAATTAATTCTAATGCTTCCAGTTGAACCTTCAATGAACACCATAGGGATTATTGCAGTCTTCAAAATTTCCTTATTTGCAACTTCTTTCTCTGGCAATATAAAAACTTGGTTCTCAATACCAACAATATATTTACTTATTTCTTCAATTCTCATATACATATATAAAGCAATTTCAGAATTGCTTAAAAAGTTTACTAACTAGAGGATACAGCATTTGTGTGCTATCGTTTTTTAAATATCTTTATCTATGCAGTATCTAACAAAAATGCTATTTTTCAAAATTGATTTTGGTATGCTGATTTTGTGTCCTACAACTTTATGTCTTGTGACTTGCTAAACTCATCAAGTTTTTCTTGATAGTCCCAATTATTTCTTGGTACTCTTTGTACTTGGGGATTTTAAGCATAGTCAACCATATTATGTTCCAAAAGACATAGTTTTATTTCTTACTTTCCAATGTGTATCCATTTATTTTTTTCCTTGCCTAATTGCACTGATTGGGACTACCAGTGGAATGATGGATGGGATTGATGAGAGCACCTGATTATTTTTTTTTTTCTGAATTTGAAGGGGATTCCATTTGTCACCATGAAGTATGATGCTACCTTTGGATTTTGTAAGTGTCCATTTCTGGTTAAAGAAGTTTTCTCCTTTAACACTTACATATTTTGTATTTTAAATAAGTCACAAGATGTCACAGGTATATTTTACCTGTTCTATACTATTCTATACTATAGCTATGCTATGCTGTACTCTGTACTATATACTAAGATTACTCAGATAAGGCTTTTGATAAAAGCAAAGCATATGTTACAGTAAGACAGAGTGCAGACAGGTATTAGGAGCCAGAGACACATCAAAATACAGTTCTAACAGTGCCCTCTTTATTCACATAAGATGCACTTTATCTCCAAATTAAACAATCAAAATTTATACAATAAATCTTGGCCTCAGGAGAGCTCATGAAGAAGTTCTCAACAGGGTCTTTAATGGCCCACTGGCCATGCAACCAAATGAGGTTGTCTAAAGAATTATGCAAGTTAAAAGCCATGAACAAACATACCAGTGCTGGGTGACAGCAAGGGAGTTTCAGACTTTAAACAGCACTTCATAAATCACTAGGTAGTTTGTTACTGGATCCATGAACTTTATCTGATCTGAGCATCAAAATCTGATACCCAGAGACAAATGTAGAGTTGACCCAGTTTAGGTGTCAAACAGCTGTATCCTATGAGTATCATATTCTTAGAACAGATAGTTTTTTTTTTTTAATCATGAAAGATTGTTTGATTAAAGCATTTTCTGTATCCACTAAGAGGATCACATTTTTTCTTCTCTAAACTTTTTATTTGATGAATTGTATTAATTGATTTTTAAAATTAAACCAGTGTTAAATTCCTGGGTAAACCTACCTGAATATGATATACTATTGATTATGTTATGCTAATTTTTTATGATTTTAGTGTCTGTCTTTCTGAGGGACATCGATCTGTAGCCTTTTTTTTAATATTATTATCTGACTTTGATGATACGGTAATTCCATCCTGATATGAGTTGATAAGAGTTATTGACATTTTTCTTTTTACATAAAATTTAATAAAATTCTCCAGTGAAACTAATAGTTTTTTTTAAAGATTTTTTACTGAGATTATAATTTCTTTAATATATATAATATCATTCATACTATTTATTTTTTCAGTGAATTTTGATCATTTTTGCTTTTCAAGGCATTGATCCCTTTTGTCTAAGTGTTTAAGGTATGGCCATCGAACTGTTCATAATATTTGTTATCCTTGTAATGCCTGTAATTCTGTAGTGACATCCACTGATTCATTCATGATATAACAGTAAATTGAGACTTCTCTCCTCTTCCTTAGTCAGTTTGGATAGGCCTTTATCAATTTTACTGAACTTTTCAAAGAGCCAAAAGTTGGTTTTGGTGATTTTCTGTGTTCTGTCTTCAATTTATTTTTATTTTTGTTTTTTTTTTTTTCTTCTGCTCTTTGTTGTTTTCCTTCCTCTCTTATTTGGGGTCTAATTCACTTTTTAAAATCTAATTTCTTAAAGTAGAAGCTTGGGTTAGTTATTCTAATTATTTCCTATAAATAGCATTAAATGCTGTACATTTCATCATAAGTCACCTGATACGTGCATATAATTTTATGTTTTTTAATTTTCATATAATCAAGTATATATTTTAATTTCCCTTGAGACTACGTGCTTGACCCATGATTACAGAGAAGTGTGACATTTAATTTCCAAATGGAGATTATACATGTATCTTTCCATTATCGATTTTTATTTCATTCTCTTATGATTTAAGAATGTGCTTTGTATAATTTCTATTATTTTAAATTTGTTATCCTGTGTTTTAAGGCCCAGAATATGGTCTTTCTGGGTTTATGCTACATGTGTATTTGAAAAGAATGGGTTTTCTTCTTTTGTTGTGTGGAAATTTCTATGAATGTCAATCATCTCAATAGGTTAATAGGTTATTGGTTAGTAACCTATTTCAGATCCCCTATATCCTTGTGATTTTGTGTCTTTGTGTTCTATCAATTACTGAGAGAGCAGTATTGCAGTCTCCAACTATAACTATAGATATGTCTCTTTTTTATTTCAGTCCAATTAGTTTTTACCTCATTTATTTTGAAGTTCTATTGATAGGTGCATACCCATTTATTTAGGTAATATTCTTCCTCTGATGTGTACTTCATCTGAAGTTAATAGTTATCCAGCTGTTTAGATTGATGTTTAAATACTGTATCTCCCTTCATCTGTGAACTTTTAAAAACAGCTTTATTGAGGTATAACTTACATCCATAAAATTCAAATATATAAATTGCACAGTTTTGTTCTTTTAGTATATTCATATAGTTATATGAATACTTAGTATTTTCACCACAATCTCATTTTAAGACAATTTTATTAACCTTAAGAGAAAACCCATGTCCATTAAAAGTCATTCTCTCTAATATCTCCATATCCTCACCAATACTTGCTATCATCTGTCTTTTTAATTTTGTCATATCTATTTCTAGTGAGTAAGAAGTGATATTTCTTTGTGGTTTTAATTTGCAATTCCCTAATGACTAACAATGTTGAGAATCTTTTCATGCTCTTATTGACCATTGTATATCTTCTTTAAAGAAATGCCTATTCAGATTGTTTGCACATTTTAAAATCAGGTTATCTTTTTATTATTGAATTATAATTATTCTTTATATATCCTGAATAAAGTATCATATAAGATATTTTTGCAAATATTTTTTTTCAAATCCAAGATCATGAAAATTTCTTATTTTCTGTTATGTGTTAGCTCTTATATTTGGATCTACAACCCATTTTGAATTAAATTTTTTGTCATTGTGAGGTAGGGGTTCAGCTTCATGCTTTATCATGTGACTTACTAGTTGTTATGGCACCATTCATTAAGACTTTTATTTTTACATTAGCTTGTCTTAGCATCCTTGTTGAAAATTGTCCTTATACTAATTATTTATACCTCTATATTAAAATGAGTTTCTTTTTTGTTTAAAGCTTATTCATTTATTTTGAGAGGGATAGAGAGACAGAGAGTGAGGGAGAGAGAGAATCCCTCAACCTGTGAGATCGTGACTTGAGCCAAAATCAAGAGTCAGACACTCAACTGACAGAGCCACCCAGTCTCCCCTAAAATTAGTTTCTTTTGAAGAATAGATTTGTGCCTTACTTATCCAATATGCCTTTTATTGGTGGTTCAGTTAGTTCATATTTAGTGTGATACTTCTGATAGCACTGGATTCAAATCTTAGTAGTTATTCCCTATCTCTTCTATTTTTGCTGCCCCATCTCCCCCTTTTCCTGCCTTCTCTTTGATTGAGCATTTTTTAAATTGTTTTATATTATCTTCTCCATTAACTTTGTTAATACCTCTTTTTAAAAAAGAGTTTAATCATTGTATTGCCTTGAATTTATAATTATATCTTTAGTTAATGCAATTTTCCCATGACTTTAGATAATATTACACCACTTTATTGTTAGGAATCTTAAAAAATAATATTCCAAGTTTCTTATTATATCTTTTGTCTTAATATTGTTATAAGATGATCTTTTTATATGCCATAAACATATGAGACATTGCTATTATTTATGCTTCATATAGTCAGTTATATTTCAGAACAACTAAAATATTTTTAAAAGTTTATTTTACCATCATTTATTATAGTTCCAATTACTTCATTTCCTTGTGAACATTAATGTTTCTGAATAGTTTCATATTCTGAATACTTTCATAAAGTTCTTCTGAAGAACTTTAACATCTCTCATAGAACTTATTTACTCACAAGTTCCCTCAGTTTTTTATGCTGAGACTTTATTTTGCTTCACTTTTAAAGGCTATTTCAAAACTAGCCTTTGTTTTGTTTTGATTGTTTTAAAGATGTCACTCCAAGTCTGTAGTAATTGTTTTATTTTTAAAAATCTTTAAGTTTATTTACTTGTTTTGACAGAGAGAGAACAGAAGTGGGGTGGGGGCAGAGAGGGGGAGAGAGAGAATCCCAAGCAGGCTCCATGCTGGAAGCATAGAGCTCAGTGTGGGGCTCAAACTCACAAACCAGGAAATTATGACCTAAGCTGAAATCAAGAGTCAGACATTTAGCCAACTAAGCCACCAAGGTACCCTAAGTCTGTAGTAATTTTTATTCCTCTATATGTAATTTCCCCTCTCCTCTGGCTTCCTTCAAGATTTTCACAGTCTTTTTTTTTTTTTTTTTTGACTAGCTTATACTTGGGTGTAGTTTATTCTGTATTTATCTTGTTTGATGCTTCCTTAGCTTATTGTATCTGTGGTTTGATATCTCTCATTAATTAGAGAAAATTCTTGGTTTTTTTCCTTCAAATATTTCTTCAGTCTTGTACTCCCTTTCATCCTTTTTATTAAGTTGCCAGCTGTGTTTATTAGACCATTTATTATTAAATGGTCTTGGATTCTCTGCTGTATGTGTGTGTATTGTGTATGTGTGTGTTTATTTCTCTTTGTGGTTTCTACATCATGTTTCTATCTTCCAGTTCACTGATTGTTTAATCAGCTGTAAAGAGTATACTTCTGAGCCTATAAGTGATAGTCTTAATCTTTGGTTATTGGTTTTGTTTTTTTTTTTTTTTACTTCTCACACTTCTATTTGATTTTTTTTCTTCTTAATTAACCCATCTATTATTACATGTTGTTCTCTTTTTTGTTAGAACATTTAATATATTAAACTTCAAACTCCAAACTCTCCTCATGGAATGGTGATGATCAAATAATAACTGGTGAAGCCTCTACATTAAGCAGTCAGAACAGAGGACACCCCAGGGGCACCTAGGTGGCTCAACTCTTGATTCTAGTTTAGGTTATGATCTTATCATTTGTGAGATGGAGCCCCACATCAGGCTCTGTGCTGATAACATGGAGCCTGCATGGGATTCTCTCTCCCTCTCTCTCTGCCTTGCTCTCTCTTGAAATAAGTAAATAAACATTTTTGAAAATAACAGGGAACATCTCAAAAAGAATGATGACAAAAATAAAAAAAACAGCAATCTGTCCGTGTCTACTAGCTGATACCAGCCTTCAAAGAATCTACCTTGATTAGTCATGTCTTTAAATATCATTTTGTACATAGTGTTTTTAACAGAATTTATTGAGATATGAATTTATATACTATATGCTTTATCTAAAGTGTGCAATTAAATTACGTTTTCCATCTTATGCTTTACTGCCTTGTGCATGTGCATTATTTTTATTAAAAAATAATTTACTGTTTTACGGGGCACCTGGGTGGCTCAGTTGGGTGAGCATTTGATTCTTGATTTTGGCTCAGGTTATAATCTCAGGGTCATGGATTGAGCCCTGTGTCAGGCTCTCTACTGGACATAGAATCTGCTTAAAATTCTCTCTGTTTCTCCCTTTTCCTTGCTCCAAGGTGCTCTCTCTCTCTCTAATATTTTTTAAAAAGTTACTTTTAAAAAAAGAAATTTGTCGTCTAATCGTATATTATCCACAGTCACTCATCTAGAGTCTTCATCTAGTAGATGTTCAATAAGCACAGCTTTATCGAATGAGTAAATAATTTTGATTCTTAAATATTCTTTTTTAATATTCTTAATCCATTTGAGTATATATTTACATTTTTGTAGCTGCAATAGTCAGAGGTCTGAACACATGAAAACAGAACCAGCTAGAACAATTCTTTTTAAATCCTCATTTTTTAAAATATAGTTCTACAAAGATTTGAGTAAGTCTAGGATCAGGATATTACCATTCCAATAAAAATAAATCTCAAAAATAAACACATACATATATGAATATATAGAATACATACATATACACATAGTATATCGAAAATATATAAGTATAATGCATTGTTCAACTGAGAATTCAGCTAAGCTAGATATATGTTCCCTCTAGTCAGTGTCTAAAATAGGTTCTTTTAGGCATTTTGATATATCACAAATCTCCTGGAAATGTCAATATTCCAATATAAACAATCTCAAAAATGCCATTTTGTTACCATGTCCAAACAACATTTCTTTAAAAATATTTCAAAAAGTAGCACTAAGATAAAAGATAGTATACTTCACAGTTTGAAACATTTATTTTCTTTTCTTTACCAATTTTCTAAGGTAATTATAAGACTGGCTATTTAGTATATACTCTTATAAATCTAGGACATATTCCTTAATCTCCATAACTCTATTCTTAACAGCCCCTCTAGTTATGACTCTGCTGTCAAGTGTACTTTATTCCACTGAGACTGACATCCTTTACACAATCTGTGTTAAAAATATTCATAAATCATCTAAAACACAGCTGCCTATATTTTCAGTCAGGAATGACAAAAATCCTCCAGATGTAGCTTTTATTTTTATCTTCACCACGTTAAAGGAAAATAGGGTTAATCAAAGCAAGTCAATGTAGTTTGTCTTCTGTGTCACTAAATCTACAATTCTTTCATGTTTCTCCTCTTGATATTTACTTCCTTCCACTACTCAGGTCTTTGATATTCTTCAATCTTTATCATTCCCCTTTTGCATACCTTGCAGGGGTATAATATCATTTAAATGTTAGAGAAAAACTAATTTCAATGACTATTATTTCCACTTTGGTTATGTAGATATCTCTGAAGTTATACCTGGCCTAAATGCCCTGAAGATGAAAGCTCTAATTCTTTTGGAATCATGTTCAACAATAGTGTAGAGACTCTGATCAAAGAAAAATTCTTAGGAGAATGAGCTTTGGAACAGTTGCTCTTCAGCTCATTACCGAAAGCTGCCAAAGATGTGGAAAGAGCCCTGTTATTTTTCATGGCTTTTTTCAAGATCTGAAGCATGTCATTTCCTAATTCAACAAATACTGTGTCATTTAGAATGCATCAGTGATCATGATAGACACAGTCTCTACTATTATTTGGTTTACAAGTGTAGCAAGAAAATAGACGTTATAATAGTAAAAACTGTGCAAGATAATTACTAATGTGTATTATATTGACTGATGCCCCTTGGTTCCCACCCCAATATTGATGTAATAAATTGCCTTTGTTAAGGACCCAGGGAAAAGCATGGCTACTTTACAAAAAACAGTTAAGAAAGTCCTTTCTATGAAGCTGACATCGTTAATGAGTCTGCCTAATGAGAGAGAGCCATGTAGTCCAAGAGAGAAGAGTCTTCCTTTCAGAAGTTCTGTCTTCAGGGATATGAAAACAAAGGCTTTTCAGGAGAATAAGCTCAATATATTAGAGAAACAATAAACAAGCCAGTGTGCCTCAAGCATAATGAACCCTGGGCAGGATATAATGATGTTATGTATGGAGAGCAAAGCAAAGAGAAGGATCTGCTAGGGTTTTATACACAAGCTAAGAACTTTGAATTTTTACTTCCTAAAAAGGAGGATGACAATTATTGGAAGGTTTTAATTATGGAAATAAAATAATTTCCTTTACATTTTAAAATATCATTCAGATTATTTCACAGAAAATATATTGCATATAAGGAAGTTGGAAACAAAAAGATCAGTTGGAAGGAGACTATATCCAGTCAGAGATGATGGCCTGACCTACAGTGAAGATGAAAGATGGAAGAGGTATGAAATATATTTAAGGTCTGTCATAAGATGGACTTAACAACTTTGTAGTCGAGTATATCTTGGCTTGAATATTCCCTTAAAACTGACTACCTGTGGGACTTTGATCTAGTTATTTAATTTTCTGTTATGTTTTCTGGGCAACAGAGTAGTCATAAGCAGGATCAATGTATGATAGATTGCAAATATGATAACAAACTTTTCTCATTGCTGCACTTATGCTATGGTGGTGTGATTTTACAGATCTTCATTTTAAGAAATGGAGCCTATGAATTTGTTCTTTGATTCTGAGTTGGCTATAACACTTTGTATTGGCCAGCGGATAATTAGCACTATGATGCAAGCAGAGACTAAAAAAATTGTTGAACAATAAGGTTTTCTCTCTACTTCTGCTCTTTAATTCCCACCACCACCACCATGTGACAAAGCCCTGGATGCCTGCTGTTTGATAGCTTACATGTGGCCCAGTCACTTCTGTCATCACCTACTATTGCCAGCCACTCCAAGCAACAGAGCCTTCCAACTGACTGGTAGGTGACTGTGTTCATGTAAGTGATCTTGGTTGAGACCAATAGAACAACCCCCTGAGACCACTTCAAACTGTTAACACATAGAACATGAGCTAAATAAACGGTTGTTTCAAGCCATTAGATTTTGGGGTTGTTTGCTATAAAGCAGACTGATACATAGAGTAACTATGTATCAGTATAGGTAACTGATACATAGAGTTAGTGGGAATTGAGGTTGGAGATGATTAAACTCTTGTTAGAGTTTGTGAATAGAAACACTGGAAGCATAAAATTCTCCATGACTATTTAAAATATGTATTAGAAGATGACAATGAATCATTATATTTGTTTTGAAAGCCAAGGGAAATAGCTAATTGTGATGATAACAGAAAGAAATAAAAGACATTCCTTTTTAAGAACATGAAGGAATACATATACCATGAGAAGTATCTTGAAATACATACTAAGTTCCTTAAAGCACAAATCCAGTCTCTATCTTACACTTAACTGAATTTGAAATTTTGTATTACTAGAAAGTGTAGACACATACTGTAGAATGTCAACCTAGAAAACATACTAGAAATTTTATTCACTTTGACTATATAAATTTATAATAAAACACTTTTGATTTTAATGTTTTATTCTCAATGTCACATGAATGAAAAAGTTTTTCCAGCCCTCTTTCCAATTGCAGAAGGAAAGATGACGTTTGGCATTAAAAGTTTATGGATTTCTCTGGAGATCTAGCTTTTATTAAGTGAAATTCTATTTCTGGTAAAATAGAATCTAAATTCCAATGAAGTCACTCATAAAATATACTTTGGAATAGATCTATTATTTAATTATTTAATTATATACGTGCATGTGTTTAATTCCTAGACATTGGCATATATACATCAGAAACAGAGAGAATATTGTCTTGGGTTCTAGATTTAGATATTGCCTATTGTTTTAACTTGATCAAATCATGTATCTGCTCTCTTTGTTTCCACACTACAAAATGAGAGTGTTGACTTAGGGTCTCTTTAGTACCTTTCCAAGATTCCATGATTAATGACAGAGGTTCTTGTTTTTAATTTCCTATTCTCCAACATAAACTAACCATTTAATTATCAATACCACTCTGCTCACATGAGTATTTCTTGTTTGCTTATGTAATTATGTACACATAAGGGGATTGATTCTTTATGTCCCATTCTTGTGGCAGTAAGCAGTGAATGGCCCAAACGTCCATTTATTCCATCTATTCAGTATAAGCTTCTTCCCAATCAATATTCTGTGGTCACTTTTCAGGACAATTCAGCCAAGAATGATCACCACAGGTACACCTTTAACCTTGTTATTGATTTGCCATCTTTGATTTATAAAGTGTATCACAATTTCCAATGAATGTTATTCAGCTGTGTTTGATTGCTTCAATGTTTAAAAGGTTTCATTATTGATTTGTTTTAATGGCAAATCACCTTCAGCATCCAATCTATGCTATGCGGTTTTTTAGAACATGTGAATATATTTCTTGCATTCAGTTTTCTTTCACTATTCTTATAATGGAATGGGAAAGGCTACAAAACCATTTTCATTCATACATTACATTTCGGTTATTGCATTGCTTGGTATTATTAAAAAAGGAAAGGGTTAAATTACCCTGAGGGGAGGAGAATTATGAAACAATACCAAACAATTGAAGGAGGCTCCTTAAAGAATGTGTTTCAAAAAGTGATAATAGATTAGCCATGCAGAGAGAGAGAATAGGAGACCAATTTCTGGATCTGATTTGAAGTCTCAAAAGACTAATCAAGATGAAAGAATCACTTCAACACTCTAGCTCACAATTTGGAACTCTCTTTATTAATGCAACCTTTTGTTGAAGGTATTTTCTCAGAAAAATTAAAATGCATCTTCTCCCCTATAAATGATATCATGTTAACTAATTCACACCTATCCTTTTAATAGCATGCATAAATTAAATTTCTTAGCTGAAAACCCTGTATGATTTAATGGTTATCAAAATGGAGCAAATAAACTCTACGGATTAATGGCAATGTATACCTTTAGCTATTAGGAGTAGAAATTTGGGCTGGCAGGGTTAGGTCTATTGAGAAACAAAAATTAAAATCAGTGCAGCCAGGGACAGCAAAATGTGTGTGCACATGCCTTGCTTACGAACGTGAGTAAGTCTACGAGTGACTCTTGATTCTCCTTACGATGCGTTCTGTGATTTCCATTCTTACATCCCATTCAGGATCTTACTCAGAAGCTAAGTGTGTAGCAGCTGTTTTTAAGAAGTGCTCCAGAAAATTCAGAATTGCACCAGAGTTTGAGTATCACTAATTTGGACTAATTCTCCCTAGAGGAAAGTGATCCATGAGAGGCCAGACTCTGAAATTAAGTAAAAATAGAGCTCTTTGTTAACACAGCACCTTTCCATGATGTGTTTTGGAGGACTAACTAGAGCAGTAAAAATTCAAACTGCAGCATAAGGATGTAAATAAGGTTTTAAATGAATAATCAAAATGCAATCAGGAGCAGGCAATGGATATGAAGAATCTAGAATTTTAAGATCTTTCCCTGGAAATTCTGTTATATATTTTGGGAGAAATTGTTTTTTCTTTTCAGTATGATCTGTAGGTGATTTTATAATTTGGCAACTTGGATTAGGTTTGTTTATAAGTCTCCCAGTTGATGTGAAGATGGGTGGTAGAGAAGGTTTCGAAGGGGTAAAGAAAGAAGAAATCTGTTTGTTTGGTAAGGATCTATATTGTTGTATCTCCCTCCAACGTAATGGACATTGAATATTGGGAATTGGGAGTGTGTGAAAACGTATAGAAACTGCTGGGCAGGTAAAGGTGGTTATCAGAAATTCTATCCAGATAGATGGATACAAGTCTGATGGTACAGGGCAGCATGCTGTCCAGCCTCACAGGATAGAAGGACCTATCTGTTCCAGCTTCAGAATGGTTGATTCCCAACCATCCAAATCAGTGTGACACTGGATGACAGCAGGCATTCGGGCTAACTAGTGCTCAGGAGCTAGTGCAGCAGAGCAGACATTGCCTTTTATAACTTTCCATATCCACTACAAGTACATTTACGACAAAGACTATGTCACATTTGCCACTAGGGATATATGAGGAACCAAATGAATATAGCTGAGCCTCATTATTTGTGGATTCCATATTTGTAAATTTGCCTAGTTGGTAACATTTATTTACAACCTCAGGACCAGAACTCAAGGCACTTTTGCAGTCATTCGTGGACATTTGCAAGGTGGGGAAGGATTGAGTTGCCCAATGTGCCCATTCCTAGCTGAGGCTGAACAGGACAGTACTCTGCCTTCTTGTTTCAGCTCTTGTACTATAAACAGTGCCCTTTTCACAATCTATTTACTGCCAAACTTTTGCATACTTGTGTTTTTTTTTATTGGTCATTACACTGTTTAAAATAACCCTCAAGTGTAGTGCTGAAGTGTTATGTAGTGTTGATAAGTGCAAGAAAGCTGTGATATGCCTTACAAAGAAAATATATATTAAATAAGTTTGGTCCAGGCATGAGTTACAGTGATGTTAGTTGTGAGTTCAATGTTAATGAGTCAAGAGTAAAGGCATACCTTGGAGATATTGCAGTTTCAGTTCCAGACCACTGTGATAAAGCAAATATCATTACAATTCCAAGTGAAATATTTTTTGTCTTCCCAGTGCATATAAAAGTACACTGTACCACAGTCTAGTGTACAGTAGCTTTATTCCTTAAAAACCATTGTGCATAGTTTGCTTACAAAACACTTTATAGCTAAAATATATTAACTATCATCAGAGCATTTAGTGAGTCATAATCACTGATTACAGATCACCGTAACAAATATAAGAAAAATTTTTAAGTTTGAAATATTGCAAGCATTACCAAAATGTGACACAGGGACATGAAGTAAGCAAATTGCTATTGAAACAAGGGTGCCAATAGATTTTCTTGATTTGGGGTTGCCATAAACCTTCAACTGATTAAAAAATGTAATTCTGTGAAGTTCAATAAAGGGAGCACAATAAAATAAGATATGCCTGTCTATATTGAATAAAGTTCCTAATGGCAGAAATACACATAAAACAAGGCTATATATTGATCATTTAAAGAAAATATAACCAGAATCTTGCAGGAACCTAACTTTCTATTTCCCCTAGGAGCAATGGTTCAGTATTTACTAATCCAGTGTTTGCCATGACTTTATAGAACATAAATGAGATAATTGTCTGCGGAGCATTAATCTTTGCCATGATAAGAATGGACAAGAAACATAGATTTTGACCTAAATGAAGCATTCTAAAACTTGGTTGTACAACTGTAGTCTCCTCTACACATATACCCAACCCTCTATTAAGCATAGTAGTTAAGTGTATGATCCAGTTTGGGGGGATAGTCTAGTACCAGATAATTCAGCTTTCCTTCTTCTGAAATAAAGATGCAAGCCAAGGTCAGCCTTAAATTCTGGACTAACATGAAAGGTAGAGAATGCTACCATGCAGTCGTTTTACAAAAACCTAAGTGTCAACTCTCGTGCATTGAATCCAATATGTAGGAAGTATGCCTTAACTTCAGTTTCTCTAAAGAAGGGGTGACAAAATGATGAGGTCCTGCTATACATACACATTATGTTTATATTACTTATCTATTGTTATGTAATAAATTACCCCCCCAGTATAGCAACTTTTAACAAATATTTGTTATCTCATACAGTTTCTCATTCTGGAATTCTGAAACAGTCTGAGTGGATGGTTCTGGCTCACATCCTGTCACAAGGTTATTGTCAAACTGTCTTCAGTCATCTCAAGACTCAGCCAAGGCTGAAGAATCAGCATCTAAGTTCACTCCAGTTCTTGTTGGTAAGATTCCATTCTTTAGTTACTGGCCAAAGGGCACCACCTTTCATCACATGGTCCTTTCCACAAGGTGTCAGTATTCTTATAATATGGCAGCTCACCTCCCTGAGAGCAAGTGACTACACTCAAACACACACATGCACATAGACAACATCAAGATGGAGGCAGTAGTCTTTAGAACCCAAACATGGCAATGATATACCCTTCACTTCTGCTATACTTTGTTGATCACACAAACTTTGGTACAATCTGGGAGAAAATTACACAAAGGTAAGGATACCAGGAGTGGGGATGAATGGGTCACATCTCTGAGGCTGGCTACTACAATGCACTAAGTGACATTTTCACTAAGATCAGATCTAAACCTGAAGGGGAAGAGGGAAAAATGGAAAAATTTAAAAAAATAAAGAGGGGAGAGTAACATCAGAAACAAAATAGGGCAGAGAGGACCTCTGTTAACAATTTTTTTAGTCGGTGACCTGATGAACCTGAGGAAATTAATTGCATATAAGTGGTGGCTGAAATAGGAGGAAGAAGACAGAAAAAGTGAGAAAGAAAAATAGATAATATTGGTACTAGACTTAGGGGAAATCTAATTCATGGAGAATCATTTGGCCTTACCAAGCCCAATTTAAAAAAATGCAACAACAACAACAACAACAAAAAGAAACCAAAGGTTGTTTGTTAAGTCAGTGAGTAAATGGATTAAAATTCTATTCAATAACCAGATAAAGAAAATGAGGTCCATAAAGACCTAGAAAATGCCAAAAACTTTGTTCCACTGCCTCATAAGTTATGACTTAGATGAATTCTCTTGGGTAATAGCCTTGTTCTGCCATGGTTTCCTCAGTGTTTTCCAAATGCGTGTAAGAAAACACTGCAGTTAGCAAGTGGCAAAGCAACCTCTAATCTGATTCTGCAAGACTGTCTACTGTTGAACTTTTACTAGATGTTAGCATGATGTTAAATGATGGGTAAATATTCATATGCATGACAATGCTACAGAGGAAGTATATATAATTGGTATAATTTTCCAAGGGCATATATTTACAGCCTTGGCTTGAAACATTGTTTGAAATGTCTCTATAGTGTCATCTAGAGCATGGTGATCCAATGCTCTGTTGTCACTCAGCACAGTTGTATGCTTAGAAGAAAGTCAGTATTTCTTTCTCACTCTCATCCCCCGCATGATAGGAAGCTTTTGGAGGTTGGAAACATCAACTTTGCTCTCTTTCATCGCATACCAGTGTGTATACTAGGTGATCCACAAATATTGAGTGATTGCCACAAAGCTTCTCTTCCCTATCATAAAACTAATTGCCTCCAGTGGGTGTTCAATTCAAATCAATTTGATTCAACAAACATGTATTGACAACTTCTCATTCTGCTGGCACAAAACCAGTTATAATGTGTGCTTTCAGCCCCCAGGCACATTTTAAAATATTTTTCCAAATTGAAAGTCAAACAGTATCTGATTCCTTTGCCAGTGACCACTGGAGCCAAGTTGGAATTAGCATCAACAATGAGAGCAGTCCCGACAGCGAAGACGACACTGCTTTCTCTGAGCCGAGGTTTTCACTTCTGGCATCTTTCATCCCACTACTTGTCCAGGCAAACACAACTAAGCCAAGGCATTAGATTGGCTAAAACCGCAGCTTCTGGTCAGAATCTGGTAAAATGTCACCATGGCATGTAAGTGGATACCACTTGCATGGGGAGATCTCTGATAAGTTATTATTTTTACTAGGTTTGTCTTGAGTAATTTGTACTCTTGGACTGGACTTAATGTATGCAAATAAATGCATTCACACTCAGAAATAATGACTCTGAAAGTTTGGCCACTGGTATTCAGATGATGCTCCCTTTTGAAAACTCCTCTTCTGAAATGACTTTCAGAACCAAGTTTAAGAACCACAAAAAAAAGAAAGTACACCAATCACATTTTTTTTCTGGCGCAGGTATCACAGTTAATTTATTTCCCATGATGAATACTGCCATGCAAGATTCTCAAAGCCTTACTCAACCTCCTCGTTTAATAAAGGAAATGTGGAGATTAAAAATACAAAAATAACAGCAACAAAATTGTTTTAGAAAGATGTAGATTTGGAACACGTCCCTGTGGTTTGTAGTGCATGGACATCTATTAACCACTTGACCTTCATAAAGATACCTAGTGCCACTGCGGAAGACAGAAGTAGTCAGACTTTCTTTAGAGACTACATAGATTTAAAAAAGAAAAGCATAGAATTGGAAGAAAAATTAGAGTAAAATGAAAATTTAGTGAGTTTAGCTAAGCCAAGAAATACAGAAAGCTATAAACTAATGATTCTTTGTTTTAAAATGTTTATTTATTTATTTTTTAAATGTTTTTAAATGTTTTATTTATTTTTAATACAGAGAGAGACAGAGCATGAGAGGGGGAGGGGCAGAGAGAGAAGGAGACACAGAACCGGAAGCAGGCTCCAGGCTCTGAGCTAGCTGTCAGCACAGAGCCTGACGCGGGGCTCAAACCCACAAATGTGAATCTGATCTGAGCTGAAGTTGGAGGCTTAACCGACTGAGCCACTCAGGTGCCCCTGTTTATTTATTTTTGAGAGAGAGAGAGAGAGAGAGATTGAGATTGTGCACTAGCAGGGGAGGAGCAGAAAGAGAGGGAAAAAGAGAATCCCAAGTAGGCTTAGCACTGTCAGTGCAGAGCCCTACACAAGCTGTGAGATCATGACCCGAGCAGAAATCAAGAGTCGGATGCTTAACTGACTGAACCACCAGGCACCCCTATAAACTGATGATTCTTAGGATCAATATGATTAGATCTATTAAATCTTTGACTGGCTCAGGATCCTAAGAAAACATTCATTCTGCACTGGGTTGGAGCAGGGCAGAACCAGAAATAACTTCTCAGGGACTCAAGAAAAGATGACCCTGTGCAGGTGACCAGGTGTACCATTAGATTTTATAAGGCTACTTGGTAGAAACATGGGACCACTGATTAGTCAGAGTCAAGCAGGGCCACTCGGCAGTGGTGACTGACAAGAGTCATCGCAGAACAGATGGGATGAATTGTAGGAAGACACCCAGAGCACATACTCTTGGCCCTGTCCTCTCCTTCTGTGTTTGTAACCCGTGTGACCACACCACCCTATTTACAGCTCTGCTTGAAGCTGGTATTTCCTTTCCATTCCCAGCATCACGGCCTGTCACATCCAAGCTGGATAACTGTAATCTCCTCTCCCCTAGACTTCCCAGTGTGAACAGATGCTGTGATACCTCAGATTGTTATCTGTTACAATAAGAAAAAAATAGTTTAGGAAATACGTTTTGCTAAGGGAAAATAAATCTCAAGTCCTTTTCTTTACCAACTGAAGAAGCATATAAAAGCTGTGTCCATTAGGAAGTCCTCCTTGAGAAGATCTCTGACAATCTAAAACCTCATACAAGAAGACCTGGCAAATAATCGTAATGATGGGAAGAAAAGAGATACATATAGTTTATACAGAAGTGTTCAAATAGACAGTCGGAGGGGAATAGAAAGAAGTTATATCCAGAAAATATTGAGGTTCTACTATTTGCATAGAGGAACATGAATATGAAATATTCCTGCCATCAAGAAGTATTCACTATAGTTGAAAAACAATTTTTTTAAATATTCAGTATAACACATTATTTCAGCTAATAGATAATGATAATTTTTAAAATTTTTAAGTTTTACTTATTTTTGAGAGAAAGAGAGAGAGACAGTGTGAGCAGGGGAGGGTCAGAGAGAGAGGGAGACACAGAATCCTAAGACAGGCTCCAGGCTCTGAGCTGTCAGCACAGAGCCCGGCTCTGGGCTCGAACCCATGAACTGCAAGATCATGACCTGAGCCGAAGTCAAACGCTCAACTGACTGAGCCACCCAGGCTCCCCTAGATAATGATAATTTTACCAGGAAAAGTCTGAAAAGTAGGTTTTGGCCTCTTTAGTTACCAAAGGGCAAGGCAGTTTCAAAATAAAACAATAGCAAGCAAACTATCCAAGTGCTGTATAGAATTATTTTTGAAGAAAAATTTCTCAGTCCCCCTGTATATGTTTACCATGGCCGGTGACGGCTGGTAAAGATCTGACCTGGCTCTGATGTATGACACAGAGGTCTGGAAGAGACAAGAAAGGAAGTAGATAGTAATATGAAACAAACGAATGAATTAGAAAAAAGAATTAACTTCAGCTAAAGTGCTACATGGTCAAGTAAGTTTCCAAAGTGCAACATACATTATTCCTCCATCCTTTTGGTAATGTGATTCACATAGCAAATTAAAATCTCGAGAAATCGTAGTTTAAAAAGGCAAATATGCTTTTTGGATCCAACATATTTTTCAGACAGAGCAGAATCATTTTTCTCTTTTTTTCTGTCTATTTAAAACCAATGAAATTAATTTATGCAGAGCATACACTTTATGTACGATATTCCTGTAGTTGTTAAGAGCAAAGGTTTGCTGTCAGTCAGCACAGGGTTGAATTCCCAGACCTGCTACTTATTAGCAGTTTGACCTGGGAAAGTTTCAAAGACTCAAACCATTTTTCCTTTCTTTTCAAAGGGTTAAAGTAGCATCCATTTGGGTTGAGAAAGGGTGCTGAGCGCAGTTGCTGTTACAGTGAAAACTGATTATTGTATTAATAACACATGAAGCACTTAATATTATGTTAATTAAAAACTGTATAAAAGTCTTGGAGAAGCATGGCTCTCTGGAGATGATCCTACTTGTGCACCTGCGTGAAACAGTGATGAGGAAATCGAGACAGTCTGCTCCAAGACATTGAGAAATAAGATGCTTGGCTGTTCTCGCCTGTCTCCTAGAACACTCTGCAACTCCCACCCTCAGATTTTCACGTTTCCTCTTCACTTCCATGATATATTTCAATAGAAATGTTTCCATAGATGTTTCTACACTGACCACTCCCCTCAGCCCAGGACTTTTACTCGCATTCCTACCATGTAGCAGCAGCTGTTTTCACAATACTGAAGGCAAAAGCAATGAAGGACTGAACTATTTTAAATCCTCCCAATCACATGAAGTCTGTCCTTTCTGGGAAATAGTGCAGGGAGTCCCACACTAGGTCCAGGACCCGCGGGCATCCGCCAACCCTGGGCTGTTGCCCTGGAATCTTGGCAAAGCTAGTTAGTGTAAGTGAGCTGTAGATTTCTCCCCTATAATACAGGGCTACGTATGTTCAGCTTTCAAATTCATAGCAAACTTCCCTCTGCTTCTCTTATTAGGAAAATAGCTGATTTTCCTTAAAACCTCGAGCCCTGCAGACACCTGCTTGAGCATCCAACTCTTGACTTTGTTCGGCTTGGGTCATGATCTGGCCACTTGTGGGTTCAAGCTCCGTATCGGACTCTGCCCTGATGGTCTTATGTGCCAATTACACATCAGAGATTCCACATCTAAAAATTCTATACTTGAACATAAAATTATTATCTAATCATATTTTTTGAAAAATGTGTACACCTGCCTCTATATGATTATGGTATGTATTTGTGGACACCAAGGACTACGTTGTCTTTTTGAGAACTTAAGCTTGTGAAAAGTAGGGTAAATGATTGCTTTTCTTTGAATTTCACAGGACTTGCACATGCGTCCTACATTTTGGGGGAGTCTAGATAAAGAAATGGGAAAATTAGCAAAATAGTGACTATCAAGTAGAGTTTTTAAAATTTAAAACATTTTTCAGGCCACCTGGGTGGCTCAGTCAGGTAGGCTCGACTTTGGCTCAAGTCATGATCTTGTGGTTTATGGGTTTGAACCCCGCGTCAGACTCTGTGCTGACAGCTCAGAGCCTAGAGCCTGCTTCAGCTTCTGCGTCTCCCCCACTCTCTGCTCCTCTCCTGCTCTTCCCTCTCTCTCTCAGAGAAATAAATAAACATTAAAAAAATAAAATAAAATTCAATACATTTTTGGCTACTCTTTATCTTGCCATAAAACTATCTCATTTTTAAGGGTTGAGATAATATAGTAACTTAAAGAAGATTCGAAATTGTAATTCAAACATTATCATGGTAAAAGATACTAAATACAACAATGAACTATATATTATTACTTTTAGAATATATTTTAAAATACATTTAAAATATGTCTTAAGGGGCACCTGGGTGGCTCACTTGGCTGAGCATCCGGCTTCGGCTCAGGTCATGATTTCACAGTTCGTGGGTTCCAGCCCCACATTGGGCTCTGTGCTGACAGCTAGCTCAGAGCCTGGAGCCTGCTTTGGATTCTGTGTCTCCCTCTCTCTCTGACCCTCCCCTGCTCGCACTGTCTCTCTCTATCTCTCAAAAATAATGAAAAAAAGTTAAAAAACTAAAAATAAATTAAATATGTTTTAAAATATAGTCTAGAGTCAGGCTATCTAAAAAATAATCTTGTCTCTGCCACTGTAAGGATGCAGGTCTAATTCAGCCTTCCCCTGTACTTAAAGGGGAAGGTGCTGGCTTCTCCGTATCATTGGCCAATTAAAGGGCACACATTGCCCAGGGAAGGAGGGACAACTCCTGTGGCACCCAATCAGGAGAGGCCGGCTAACACCTTTGACCTTTCTAGGGGCAGGCCCAAAGATGGAGGCTAGTCACGCCCTGCCTTATGTGAGGGTCTTAGTCACGCCCAACTTGAGGGTCCTGGGCCCACTCTGTGATTGGTCAATACCCTAAATGTTGTGATTAGCTCCCACTAATGCCAGTATTGATGGGGGTAGGGAATGAATTGCTGTACCTGTGTTGTCATTTCTTGTAACGCCCCCTTCCTAAAAAAGCCCCTCTGTCACCATGTTCGGTGCTCTCTCCACGTGGCCAGCAGGTTGGTGGAGTCCGTGAGCCCGAGCTTAAGCCGGTAAAAAGCCCTTTGTTTTTGCATGCGTGACTTGGCCTCCCTGGTAGTCTCTGGTTCCTTTTGGGGCGATATTGGAAACTTGGGCATAACACCACTGCCCATTATAACAAATACAATTCCACTTTTAATTGTGAATTAAAATAGTTCCTTTTCAATAAAATAATTGCTTAATTCTTAGATGAATAAAAATCATGAAACACTTGATTAAAGACATTTGAAGGTGCTGAAAAAAGGTAAGGATAACAATAATCAGAGCATGGGCACTCAGGTGCCAATACTGCACTGTTTACTCAGTATATACACATGCTACAAGTCGTCAAAGTTTATAGTAACATTCAGAAAAACATTACATTTCTGAATTCTTCCTTCGTAAAGAAATTGTTGTGTTATCATGAAATGAAAATGTGTTATCATAACAAAACTATCACAACATAAGCCTTCCTCAGACAAGCGTGTAACCTGTAGTGCAACCAATACATCCACCCCCTGAGAGAAGGGGGAAATTGAGAGAAACAAACCACAGATTGATTCTTCCACAGATTAAACTCAGAGAGTTTACAACCTACGACCCCTGGGAAATAGTGAATTTGAATCTGGAATCTCTCTCTTAGCTTCATAATTTATATGTTGTATATTCTTGCATCCTATTGTTTATAGTGCTTTGCAGTTTAAACTTTCTACCTGTAGATATAACTGTTCAATTTTTAAAATAATATTTTAGATCAGACAGTTCTCCATGCTTGGAGTTTCCACTTACATATTTCTCAGTTAGCATTCCCCACTGGTCGAACTCATAATACTTTCCATTTAAATACAAACTCTGTAATAGCCAAAATATTTATTATAGAAAAACCACTTTCTATTCCACTCTGATATGATATTTATACATTGACGTTTTTTTCTCTTCAGGCAAAAAGAGTTAACAATTCTGAAAGAGAGAATGCAATTTAAAGACCATTTAAAGTGATTTAACGGTTTTTAATGTTCAGTTTAAAGATGAAGGAGAAAAACTCGTTGCCCAAAACTAGTATTTTAATTAGGGCAAATTGAGAATTTTGTTCCAGTTATTAGGAGAGAAGTTCCTGTACATTGGCAATAATGTTTAAAAACTTTGTTTGCAAAACAGTATGTCACTGTATAATAGTCTAGAACATGGGCTAAACCTCACTAAAATGGCATGTGTCTCTCCCTCCCTCCTTTTCTCTCCTCTGTGGGTGTCTCTCTATCTCTCTCCATCTGTCCCTTTTTAGAGGCTACTCATCAACTGTTGTGAGCTGATCATGTACAAGGTGTACATGAAATGATATTCTTTGGTTTTGCAACAAAATGAATTCCCTCGGTGACTTTCAACATCTTCTGTCAACTGGCAGCTTGCCATCTGGAAAAACTGACATTTAGCTCCCCTGGGCCCACTGACAGCCCTGCCACAAGATTACATGAGGAGCTGAAGAAAACGGAAATGGGAAGCAAAGACTACTTGATACAAATAAAATGGTACAGCTATTCTGCTTTTAAAGTGGAAGAGGGGGGAAAAAAACCAAAACCAAAACCAGGACTGTTGGCCTTTCAAAAGAGTTCTATTTAACATCTTTTCTCAAAAAAAAAAAAAAAAAAAAAAGAAGACATTTTAGAATTCAGAAGCGAGGGCAACTATTTACTTTTCATTAACTTGCTTAAAGGAACAGAACAGCTAATTAGTGAGGACTGATCGGAGCTGACAGTGTAGCTACATGACCGTTCATTTCTACCATAAAAAGGCAAAAGATAACCACTTAAATTTGGAATCATTGATTGATCAATTTTATACAGTGTTTTTTTTTCTTATCTTTTGTACTTCCAAACAAGTTTTACTTTTTAATGTACTGTTTCATCAAAGATAAAAACATAACATTTAAATATTCCTTTAAAAAATCTTTTTGAAATAACGATTTGCTGATGTCTAAAATATGCAACATACCTACTATTTGCTTAAACAAGCAAACAAAACCCTATTTGACAATCAGATGAAATGTTCTACAAGGTACTGCACTGTTGACATAGCCTACTGAATGTCATCCAAAATTTGCTTATTTCCTGGATTTTGCAAAGTCATTTTTATGGATAAGTATTGTTTACACTGTTAAAAATAACCAAACTATCAATTTTCCTCTGAGTCACTACACAAAAGGCAGAGATAGTATATTATATCTAAATACAGAGTCTGTACTCAATATTGGGGCTCCAATATTAAAAGCACATTGTTGTTTTATAATGCTTTAAAGTTTACAAACCATTTAATGATATCTAGTTCTTATTAAGGACTTGTGATACTCTAAATGCTTAAAATTGACCAAGTTAACTTCCCTCATTATCGTATGAGATTGAAAATAGTAAATGTGCAAGTCAAGCAAGCCTCCCAGGATATGTAGGAAATAAGCAGAAACAGGGATCCAAGTCAGATAGTTTGCCCTTGACACACACGCTCTCTCTCCCAGCTACCCCCAGCCTATGTATAATATATGTAACTGAATGACTGCTGTATACTTTCCCATGAACTCATTCTCCCTGGTTATGACTACAATATATAAACAAGAAAAGATCAAATTAAGAGTTATACATATAATATTCCCTCCAATTTCCAATTTTCATCTTTAAACTATTTATAATGGTAACATTGTATAGTAAAAGGGGAGCACTCCTTCTTCCAAATAACATCACTGCAACTATAATTTGTTAGAGAATAACATAAATAATGGATACATTCAGAAATACAAGGAATTCTAGTATTTCTTCCTTTCTGGAGAATTCCTTTATTCTCCAACCTCTATAGGATTTATGTGTAATATTTTAAAGGATACATATATGTAATTGATATTATCTCCAAGTCCCACAGAGGAGCTAGTGAAAATACTACTGCTACGTAAAGATTAATTGATGAAGAGTGAATCTCTCAAGTTCTAATTCAGTGTAGCCTTGGCTCCATTAATATGACCTAGAGAGGTTTTAGAATCCCAAGGCTCAGGCCACACCCCCATTTCAATTATAAAGGAATGTTGGGGGTTGGAGCATATTCTTTTTAATCCTTCCCAGGTTGATTCCCAATGCACAGTTAAGATGGAGAACAATTATCTAATTTCACTTAGTTTTGCTCACTATGTCTCCCCAAATCTACCTTAATTAGGCAATTGCTTTCAAGTTCCTGTCTTCAGAAAAAGACGCAAATAAGCAATGAGCCCCCTAGCAGATAGTAGAGGTGTTAGTATTTGGAAAAGTAAGATGTTTGCTGAAATCAACTATAGCTACAAAGAGACTGGGTTAACTGCCCAAATTAGGATTCTAGATACACTGGATTTTTAAAAAGTATTTTGTAAAGTACCAAATATAGCATAATGAGAAGTTTCAGATTGATGCTAGGTACTTCTTTTGTAATAAAGACATGCAATGTGGATATGTGTGTATCTATGTATATATATGTTATATTTTAACATGGATTTTATATACAAGTCAATAAGCATATTTTTAAGTGCTTAATTTTAAGCTTCTAAAAAGTAAAAAAAAAAATCTTTGAGCACTTTTGTAGTTGGGAATAATCACTGAAACATAAACTCTTACCTTTAGATTAACTCAATTTAGAACAATTTTTTTAAGTTTTTTTATTTATTTTGAAAGATAGAGAGTGTAAATGGGGGGTGGGGCAGAGAGAGAGGGGGACAGAGGATCCAAGGCAGGCTCTGTGCTGACAGCAGCAAGCCCAGTACAGGGCTTGAACTCACAAAACAGGAGATCCTGACCTTAACCAACTGAGCCAGTCATGCGCCCTAGAACAATCTTTTACTTTCTTTTTTTTTTTCCTTCTTTTTTTTTTTTTTAACAAAGGGCCTAAAGTTTGTGAGGACAACACTAATGAAGGAGAGTAAGGGAAGAGAAGAATTTGGAATCTGTTAGGAAAAAAAAACAAATATAAAACCACATACCTGCTTCCTTACATATTTTATCATAGGAAATAGTTATTAGAACCTTGATTCAGTGAAAAGTCTAAGACAAGAAATCTCTTATTTTTAGCCATAAGCGTTGCTATTAAGACTAGAGTATAAGAAAGAAAGATATTGTGGTCTAGTATATTTTTTGTTATCATGACAATGTAAATCTCAGATGGTTCCTTAGAGTCCTTCCTGTCTAGTCTAGACTCGTGGTTAAATAGCTTTCTCCAGTTCACCTATTCTCCCCTCATCTTGGTTCATTTTTGGCCTTCTGTGGGCAGTGGTCATCTGTCCTCAGCAGGAGGGGACAAGCCTGGCTATCACACAGGCTACAAAGAGACAGGTCAAGCAGATGTGGTCCAACAGACATCCATCCAGATCTGTTCCATTTATGCTCCTTTCTTGCTCTAACAGCTTCCCCTAGTAGAGTAGTATAAACGCTCATGCCTAGAATAGAAATCACACACTTGAATATAATCAGGCTTCCTTTTCCCTGGGGATAGAAAAAGACTTAATTTCCCCCAGAGTTTTGAGTGTGCTGCTGATAGTATCTACCTTAACTGTTAGGTGATTTACTTTGCTAACATATATTGGCAATAAAGAGGGGGAAATAACCCAAATTTGTCAGATATACCTTTATTTAATGCAAATAAGAAAAACAAAAAACATGTAAGAAAGTTAGGTCCTATATTTCCTCCCTGAGCAACTCGTTATGAGCTTTTATTCTTTTAACATAGTTTCCAGCTTCAATCAATTTCAACTCAAAAGTACAAATTGAAAAATGCAGCGTGCTACAGGACAAGTATGAATAACACTACTACTTTTTTGAAACCTGCCCTTGAGGAGCTTCCAGTATCGTAAGGCACAAATAACTGTATGCCATGGTATAATGAGAAATTGAAAACAGTTTCAAAGCAGTAAAATTTAAAGACAAGGACTATTAAATGAACTGTCTGCAAGCATCAGTGGATTTAAACACCACGCCTTGGCTGACCTCCTGAATTCTCAAAGGAATGCTGAGGAATGTAGGATCCAGGTAGACTCTTTTCCTCCAGCCCCAAACTCGTCATCTAACATGAAGAGAGAAAGCTTTCTCCATAAAAGTTGAATGTGCTCTATAAGTTAAGTGGCAGACAATCTATGAGGTTGTCACTGGGAAGCCTAGGTTCTTTCTGTAAGCACCTCATTTATTAATTTCCCACCAAATGTCTGTCTTTCCCTCCTTATTGCAAAATGATAGAGGCCAAAGATTTCCTTCTTTATCAACAAATCAATAGGCATTTAGTCTGGGGTAGGATCACTGAATGAAGAAGGCACTTTAGTTTTTAGAGAATTTAATCTGAAGTCCTAACTTCTCAGTAATGTTTTCACTCACTAGCAACATTCAAGGTTTGCTTATATTTTGGAGGTAGAGATTTGTATTTTTTTTTTTTAGGACTTGGATTTAGAATTAACTCATGACTTACCAAAATGTACTTTTTGTAAAGGAAGGGAGAAAAAAAAAAAAAGCCAAGCTTACATGAAGTGTTTGACTCTGTCAATTCCCTAAGTCCCTGGTTAGGTATGTTGAGATGTATTACATTCAGAAATTAATAATCTGTTAGGTAAAAAAAAAAACAAAAAAACAAAAGGAAGATTGGAGAATGATTGATACTAATGGAACAGATTCTAGCTCCAACATAAAAGTCATCTCACCTGAAGAGAAGGTAGGCAAGTGGGAGGAGCCCAATGTCGCAGCAACTGAAAACTGTCCTTACATTATCTTTAAAGGCTCAGATAAAGATTACACAAAATATTGTATGAAGTTACCAAAACTGTACTAATTTCTATCCTCATAAACTTATTTCCCTGGAAAAAACATCTGCCTCAAATACTAATGAGGAACTCACATCGTATGAGTATAAGTGTGATAAAACAGACAGACGAGGATTGCTGGTGATAGTAATGAGACAGAAAGTGCTGGTTCCTCATAAGAAAATGGAGGCAATAGGTCTATGTGGCCCTGAAAGACATCTGATGACTTAGGGGAGCCTCTGTGCACCCACCCGCCATGCACACTTACAGATACGGCAGATACGGCTGTGTGATTTGCCTTACAACATATCCTTGAATGTTTTTATCCTTAAATACAGGTGGGTTCTAGTCCCAAATCAAAACTTTCCTGATAGTAATGGCTCAAGCTGTATATTTCAAGTCATGTAAGCCACTTACTATTTGCAACAGAAGCGGCCAGGAGCCCTGCTGTTCTTCTGTCTTCCCCTCACGTGGCCAGCAGCCTCAGTGGCGGGCACATGCCCTTCAGCTGCAGTCTCCTGTCTGCCCCATCCTGCAGGTGACATGTCTGATCCTCTCCACAGTCTCAGGCAGCCAACAGCAGGACCTGTCACACAAGCCCTGAAACTGTGTGTATTTGAGTGAATATCACAGGGGCCCATTTTTTTGTCCAGTGACAGAGACTTAGGATGAATGTTTCTGAAATGACATTTTAGATGACAAGGGATGAAAATCCCCAAGTCAGAGATCATAGTTCCTGGGGTCTCCAGAGCAGCGTTGTTGTCAGTAAAGCTGGCCGCGTGCCCCCAAACCAATTTGTCATCACAGGCCATGAAACTCACTCGTGGCAAAATCAATACAGACTTTCAGGCTCCCTGATAAGGAATCAGACAACATTTTATTTACTCTTTTACTTTGCAAATGCTACCTTTAAATCCAAAGAGGAAAACTATATGCGGGACTTTCCCATAAAATTGACAACAATAAAAATAGTGTCCAGATTCTATTAAGGAAGTAATCAAGGATGCTTTCAGGGCCTGGAAATTCCCCCATTTCAGTCTGATGTTTTGATAGAGAAATAAAGATAGGTTATAATGATATATAACGCAATCCTGATAGGTTAAAAATCGTACCAAAATAAAAAAGTTCTGAAAAGTAGCATTTATACAAAAATGAAAACATTATTGTGTTGTTATTTCACACTCAGGAATTTCAAGTATTTTAACCACTGCGAGATAGTTATATAACATCCACGGGAATTTCTGAGAGAGCCTGTCAGTATAATAGTTTGGTTAAATAATAACACAAATTAACAATATATACTTTAGTCAACATTTACTTTTCCAAGTAAGGTGCTAAGAGCTGTATATGGATTTATAAATTAATCTTTATAGTAACCAGTGAAGTAGACACTTTCCATATCTTCATTTAAAAAAAAAAGTAATTGAATGATGACAAAACTAAGCAAAGGCACAGGATTTAAACTTACAAAGTTATTACGTAGTTGAGCTAAAGTAGGAACCCAGGAGAAGTAACTCAGAGCAGATGCTATGAAACACCATGGAATACTCATGAAATGTAGATGGAAGCCTTTCTTCCTGAGGCAACTGTAAGACTTTTATGTCTAAATTCAGTAATTTACGGGAAATTACCTATAAGATGGACAGATCATTATCTAATGGCACTTGATATCTCTATTCAAATTACTGGTGTAGGGACACCTGGGTGGCTCGGTTGGTTGACCATCCGACTCTTGATTTTGGCTGAAGGTCATGATTTCGCAGATCCTGGGATAGAGTCCCTCCTCGGGCTTTGCACTGACAGCATGGAGCCTGCTTGGATTCTTTCTTTCCCTCTCTCTGCCTCTCCCTGCCTTTCTCAAGATAAATAAATACACTTAAAAAAATAACTGGCATATCCATAATCATACTGTGTGTTAGCTTTGTGAGCTTCTTATATTGCTTAAGTATTAATTAAATTAATGGCAGGATTCTTTAAAGAAAAAAACATTTGTATCTAGGATACTCAGTATTATCAGCTTAGCTAATTCTAGAAATATTCCAAACCATTCTTACCCAAGCCTTGATATCTTATAATATTTTCCAACACTAACTACAGTGGATATTGTCTCAAAAAAACAAAGAAAATACCAATTTGATTTAGTTTTAACAGGTTTGGCAATTAAGCACACACACACACACACACACACACACACATTAAATCCAAAGTCTAAGGTTCATCTGGCAATGTTACACAAGTTCCATTCCTCAAATTAATCTAATATTGATTTTGCTGCCCCTTTCATTTTGAAGCTTGCCATATAATTGTACTTGTTTACTAAATTAAAAACAGTTTTCACTGAGGCAATGTTTAGAAAACAGATGGATTCATCTCATACAAAAAGCACTTCAAATTTATTCTGGCACTCTCTACAGAATGAAAGAAGAACACAACATAAAATGCATAGTATTCTATGTAAAAATAAATTAACACATTTCCCATAAGACATCAGCCTGGATTTTGTGGTCAGTGAATTTCCATAGAGCAAATCACTTTTCTCACTCTGACCAGTGTTTTAGGGATGTTAGAGGAATACTACATCAGTTTCCTAACCGGACATATTACTATATTCAGAGATATTCAAAGGTCGAGCTATCTGCTTACTACCACTCAAAATTGTGTAGGAATTCGAGCACTGGGTGTTGGTCCATTACAAAAAAAAAATGTTTTAAACATAGATTGCTAGTAACAAATGGAAACAAAAGAACACTACTAAACTGCAATCAACTTGCTATCTTTTGTTTTACAACACAAGGTTAGAGCAGAATGGAATTTAAAATTCTAAAGTCAAAAAGGGACAGAAAACTTACAGACTTGCTGCTATTACAGTACCCAGTTCTTTTAGGATGAAATTCAGCCCTAGGTTTGGGGTTCTTTTTTGTTTCCATTTTGGCTTTTTCAGTAAATTTCAAAAGCACATATACAGTATATACATTAGAATGAATGCACCAGGGTGTGCATTCTTGCAGTGTGGACATTAACAACAAAGTCCTGAAAATTGTGAAGAGAAATGTCTCTTCTCTCCATATGAAAGAATCCCACCCTGTTATTGAGAGCCTAGATAAAAACATATATTTATGCATTTTCCACTTACTATATATATTTTATATTTTCAAATTAATTGCAGAATGATTGGGTAAAAGAATGCCATTACCTCCCCCTTTAATAAATGAAAGCAGAGGGGCACCTGGGTGGCTCAGTCGGTTAAGTGTCCGGCTTCGGCTCAGGTCATGATCTCACGGTTCGCGGGTTCGAGCCTCACGTTGGGCTCTGTGCTGACAGCTCAGAGCCTGGAGCCTGCTTCAGAGTCTGTGTCTCCCTCTCTCTCTGCCCCTCCCCTGCTCGTGCTGTCCCTCTCTGTCTCTCAAAAAATAAATAAAAAACATTTAAAAATTTTTTAAATAAATGAAAGCGGATGTATACTGATATTTACTTATTTGTTGTTGTTGGTTTTTATTCTTAGAGCGTTAAGCCAAGTGTTCTTGACAGCTCATCTGCAGGTCTCCCTGGTAAGGCAGCATGAAAACTGCCTGTTATTTCATTTCAGAATTTCTTCCTGCAGTGATATGCCAGCACCTGCGGTGTACTGCGGTAATGCCCCAGGACCAGCTGGGGATCAGGTATGCAGTGTCTCCCTCCTTGCATCTTCTACTGAGGATGGCTCTAACTCTCCTCTTCTCTTTTCCAGTAAGAAAACCCACTTCTCTTGTGCATAGTCACAGATTATAGTTAGTGATTAAATTGTACAATAAAATATTAACATGGGTTCGGCTTCTCTGCTGCTATGATCAAAATAAAGTACATGGGTAAGGTAAGAGCATAGGAGTAGTCCAAAGTTGGACCAAAGAACAAGGCAGATTGTTGGTTTAAGGAGCCTTGAGAATTTATATGAGGGGCACCCAGGTGGCTCAGTCAGTTAAGTGTTCAAGTCTAGCTCAGGTCATGATCTTTGCAGTTTACGAGTTCAAGGCTCTGGAGCCTGCTTTGGATTCTGTGTCTCCCTCTCTCTCTGCCCCTTCCCCACTCATGCTTTGTTTCTCTCTCCCTCAAAAATAAATAAACATTAAAATAATAATTTGTATGAAACCAAATTATAACTACCAGAACCAATCACTTTAGTAAAATTACTGAGAATTGAATTAACTTCTGAAAGCTATAGATCATACACTTATTTTTTAAGTTTTTTAATGTTTATTTATTTTTGAGAGAGAGAGAGAGACAGAGTATGAGCAGGGGAGAGACAGAGAGAGGGAGACACAGAATCAGAAGCAGGCTCTGGGCTCTGAGCTGTCAGCACAGTGCCCGAAATGGGACTCGAGCTCATGAACCATGAGATCATGACCTGAGGCAAAGTCAGATGCTTAACTGACTGCCACCCAGGCACCCCTAGATAATATATTTGTACGTGTATAAGAACTCAACCTGAAACTTCATGTATATTTCTGTAATATATTTCATATATAGGATAAGGCAAGCAATTGTGTATATAAAATTAGATTGGGGTTTAGTTAATTGCAAATTAATTAGATCAATATTATTATAATGAGAACAACTAAAGCAAAAACAAAAAAATTAAAGCCATTATTTATTCATTTATTCAATATATACATTTTCTTTGTTTTATAAAATAATTAAGAATTGAGTATTTATTGTGTATAGAAAGTTTATTGGCATTAGATGTACAGTAGTAAATATGGTAGATATTTTTCCTGCCCTCATTGAGTGTATAGTCTAGAAAAGAGTACAAACAATTAAATAGGATATTTCAGTGGTAGATGGTAAGTTTTAAGACAAAAAAGCACATAGGTTATGAAAACTCCATTAAATAGGCATACAGTAATGGCATAATTAGGGAGGATCTGAAAGAAAGAAGAGTTATCTTAGGAAGGGAAGGAGAAAGGTATAACCTATGAAGTAGAAAGAGCTGTTTAAGACCCAGAAGTAAGAGAGAGCAAGAAACTGAAAGAAGAGAAGGGTAGCTGGAATATAGAGTGTGAAAGTGAAAATAAAAAGATACCAGGAAGAAGAAGTATAAGTAAGACCTGGAAAGAATTCATAAGCAAAATTGAACATATTTGGCTTTCAGAAAAAATAACGGAAGTTTGTTGAAACATTTAAATATAGGCTGAAACTTTGTGGTAAGATGATCATCACGTTTTATAAAGATTATTTTAGATCTGGATATAAGCTCTATGAACCTGGGATTCCCACTTGGGAAAGGGATACGTAAACTTTCATCTAGCATGGTAGAGAAACTTAAAGCTAAGAAAAGTATTCCATCCTTAAAATTAACAAAACAAAAACAAAACAATCCTTTTACTATTTCTAAGAACTTGTCTCTGCCCCAGACTCCATGTGGGAAAAGAAATTTCATAAAACTAAGATTATTCCAGACACAAGAGTAGGTTCCAAATTTATGCAAGGGCATGGAAACCAAATTCCCAAAATGATAATTTATCTTTCAAACAGGTCCCAGGTCAGTGAAAACTCTGGATTATTCATTAGAATTTTTAAAAATGCAAATTCACTCTATCACTTAAAAAAAAAAAAAAGACTAAGCTAAAATTAACTCAAAAGAAAACAGAATAACACAAGCAAAACATCCAAAGGAGTGAGAGGCAGCATGCATAATAAGGTACAGGTTAATTCCCAGCAATTTCACATAAGAGTAATTCTGAAAAAGATTACAAAACATGTATATTTAAAGACACTGAAGAGAAGAAAGAAGGATTAAAAACGATAAGGAATTTTTAAAGGAAAAATCAAGTTTAGAGAGAATCAAAATGAGCTTGTAGAAATGAAAAATACCATTGCAATTAAACACTCAATGGGCAAAAGCGGGAGCTGAGAAAATCATCCATAAATCAGTACAAAAGAAACAAAGATGAAAAATATGGAAGATTAATTAAAATGTGGAAATGAGAATGAGAAATTGCTACATAGATTAAATATGTGATGTGAGGAGAAAGAAAAGAAAGGAATAAGAAGAATTATTTAATGAGAAAATTACTGAGACTTGCCAGAAATGTTGAAAGTAATAAATAATAGAAAACCAGGAGTTTCAATAAAATAGAGTAATAACTAAATGTAGTGAAACTACAAAAGAGCATAGGAAAGAAGAACATCTAAAGAGCGACAACAACAAAAACACAGATTACCTTCGAAGAAGCCACCATCGCATTGAGATGATTCTTCCGGAAAATAACAATAAAGCCCGTGGTAGTATTATCTTCAATGTGCTTCCGCTGTCAGTGTAAAATCAATAACCCATAAATTGTCATAAAAACCGAGGACAAGGTGTAATTTCAGACCTCAAAAATAACAACAGCCCAGGAATTTTCCACTTATACATAATTCAGTTTCCTAACAACTAAACATATATTTCTGCAAAAAGGAAAGTAAACCCCAAATGACAGTGTTACACAGAAGCAATAAATCAATCATGAAAATTGTGGGTGAATGAAATTTACGATTAATTGAGGATCATTAAAAACATGGATCTAAAATACCAAATGAGAAAAAGATACTTTGTAAAATGAGAAGGGTTTAATCAGAGGTAACACGTTCTAAGGTCCATGTGTTCATAAGAAGGCTAGACATATTGGTAAACTTTAGACTTAATTCAATTATGTAGATTGGAAAATAGACTCACTATCAAATAGAAATGGATTGTACAACCTCATGATTAGTACAAATGGGAATAGGAAATAAATAAAAATTGTTAAATTTAATAAAGAATGGAAAAATTAAGTAGTAGCAAAGAAAACTCTCAATAAATAAAAGATAGAAAATAAAATAGAATTAATATGAAGTATATGGATAAAATGATAAATGTAAGTGAATTAAAAATGATTGACCCCTTAAAAGACAGGAATTTCCAAGGGGTACCTGGGTGGCTCAGTCAGTTAAGCCTCCGACTTCGGCTCAGGTCAGATCTCACGTTCGTGGGGTCGAGCCCCGCGACAGTCTCTGTGCTGACAGCTAGCTCAGAGCCTGGAGTCTGCTTCCTGTTCTGTGTCTCCTTCTCTCTCTGCCCCTCCCCCTCTCATGCTCTGTCTCTCTCTGTATCAACAATAAATAAAACATTAAAAAAAATTTTAAGAAAAAGACAGGAATTTCCAAGTTGGATTTTTAAAAATCCATCATTATGCTGTTTATAAATGTCACATCCAAACATAATGAGGCAGAAATGTTGAAAGCAAATGGTGGCAAAATTGTGTCAGTCACATATCAGTCAAAACAAAACAGGACAAAACAAGCAGAAAATAACAACAACAACAAAAAAAACTAAACAGGAAGAGTAATGACAACAAAACAGACCTTTATTAAAAAATAAACAAGGAATAACAAGAACATATGTAAGCTGACCAAAGAAACAAAACTCTAAGAAGATATTTCTGAAAATGGAGGCCTAAAAACCATAGCCCATGAAAACAAAGAGTACAAAAGGTAATGATGCAAATGCACATGGCAGTTTCATTTCTGAGGACTGTATACACTTTCCAAAAAGTATTACATATGTGCACAAGGAGACATGTACAAGGTTGTTCACGTTAACAGTGTTTGCACAGAATCAGAGACAACTGCTCACAAATAGGGAAATGGATAATGATTGCATTATATATATATTTGTAAAATGGAAAACTCAATTTTGGTAAAAAAATGTGAGTAACACACTAGATCTCTGTATCAGTAGGTGTAAATCTCAATAACAATGTTGAACTAAATTATGTTCATTATGCTACTTGTTTAATGTTGAAACACATACTGTGTAATGTTCATGGATATATACATAGATAAGGAAAGATCAAGAACTTCAGAATGGTTGTTACATATGAAGAAAGAATAAATTACATTGGGGAAGGGGGACAAACCATCAAATCCTCGCTGAAACTTTTCATTGCATCTCACATCTGGACAGATAACATGAAGCTCTTTTATGGGTCAGCAGGCTCAGAAAATCTTACCTAATCAGAGAACTAAAGTTAAAACAAAAACCAAATTTCTTTAATCTTTGCTTTTCCTGAGATTAATGCAATTAGGCCAATGATGGGGACTCTAGCAGTAGTCAGTGAAATGCCGCAAGATACACACATTATTACGTCAATTTGCCAGGGGTATCAAACTGATAGCAAATTTACCCTATCAGGGACCATCCCACTTGGTTTGAAAATACATTAACATTGAAATCCTTGGAAGTGAATTGATTACAAACCTAATGTAACATAGTTAATTTAAAGCACAGTTAAAGGATAGTGAATGTGCTTTCATTTAGTGTTTGGCTTCAGCATCCTGTAGAGAGAGGGAGAGAGAGGGAGAGAGGGGGAGAGAGAGAGCAAAGTAAGAAAGATGTAATCTCTAGTTCTTAGGCAACCAGCTTGTTCCAGAAGGTCTTTGCCCTAAAGCTATTCTCAGTTTATCATAGTCAACAGATTCTAATCAACACAAGTCTTTTGACAAATGAGAAGGAATGGGACTGACCTACCCTTAAAGGTTTAAAGCTATTTCCTCATCTTTGAATAAACCCTCAGGGCTAATGGTATGGTAGAATAAACAGGAAGATAACCTTCCATTGAGACAACAGGGATGGACCTTAAGTACATTGTGCTAAGCAAGGTAAGTCAGACAGACAAAGATAAGTAGTGTATGATTATCACTTATATGTAGAATCTGAAAAAGTTAAACCGATAAAGGATAAATGGTTGTTACCAGGGGCTGGGAGGGGAGGAAAAGAGTGATGGTTCTAAGGGCACAAACTTGTAATGAGTAGTAAACAAGCCACAGAGATTAATGTCCAATATAATGAATATAGATAATAACATTGCACTATAATTATGTAATATGATACATATCTCTACATAAACAATTATTACAATATATAAGTGTATTGAGGTAATGCCATGC
>NC_043713.1:41731694-41733566 GCF_006229205.1 Suricata suricatta
TTCAAATCATACTTGCTGTTTAAATTTTACATGACCTCTCCACAGAGCAGTAGTGAGAATTAAATATCTATTTTTCTAACAGTTGCATATGTAAATATGTACATTTAATACATTACATAGAAGTAGAAGCATAGTCCTATAAATAATTTGAAACAAACCAATATTGATAATATTTTCATAAATCATTCATTTGTTCATTAATTAATTATCTGTGAATTATCATTAGTCACATAAAAATTCTTTTGCCCTTCAGCATAAGATAGAAATAGTCTATTGTGCCAAAATGCCTGATACAGACAGTGAAACTTCCAGAAAATTGAGAAGGCCATAATTTAAAAATGAACTTTATGATGTACATGAGTTACTGTGGCTCTAGCAAAGACCTTCCAAGTTCCTCTCATATTGCCTTATGCCTACAATATTTTGTGGGACCACACTCTAGACTCTTTCTTAAGGCATCCTTAATTTCCTTTTAATTCATATTTTCAATTTATCTACCATTACCACCATCATCAATATTCTCCTGCTCTGGGTCCAATAACTTAAGAGTCGCCTTTTGTTTTGCAACATGACAATTGTACTACATTCTTTCTCCCATTGTTTCCCTGGAACAATTATTTATTAGTTTTCCTCTACATTCCTTATTTTCTCCTTGTCCTGTAAATGTCTACTAAATGGTGATACTTGTTAGGCTTTCTATTTGTGGACTTCTCATGCCATAGTTTTCCTGGCTGACCATTTCATTTCTATGCTTCCACTCCCACCTCTGTTCGTCTGGCCCTCAATTTTACAGAGCTCTCTCTGGAGCTCTAAACTAGATTGCTAACTACTTTCTAATCATCTTTCTCAGGTATCTCGAAGGTCCTAGTGTAACATGCCCATCACTGAACCAAGTGTCTTTATTCACAACACCTTTCCTCTTCCTCTCCTTTACTGCTGATCCTTCCCTTTTATCCCCACTTACTCCCATAGATATAGACTGTCAAGAGGATATGGTAAGAAATAAGTTAAATGTAGTTCATGCCTCATGAGGGTAAGAGCGAAATGGGATAAAACTATTCTCAGATCAATATGGTGGTCAGATGATAAAGAAATCCACATAATGTAAATGTGTAAAGATAAGCTGTTGTAATTACAGTGCTGATGATACTCAATCAATTTGGCAGTAGCTTGTGATTACTGACATTGTGAATGTTAAAATGCCTTCAGAATCAAATCTCTTTCCCAGTAGAATACTGAGGGTGCCTCCCTTCACCCCACTCCTACCTTCTTACCTCCAAGTATTGGACAAAGATGTCAACAGAAGATTGTATTGGATGTCCTCCTTCCAAGTTCTACCAAATGATAAAGGACCTGCAGTTGGCTCAAAAGGGTCTCTAAAGTAAAACAGGGCAAAGCAAAATAAAACTAAAAGGACAAAGTTAGAGTAAGCAGGAAAATCCACCTCTTCTGAAAATATTCCACTAAAGCTCTACATTAGTATTGATTAAATGAGAATTACTGGTTGTTTCTGTACCTGATTGAAATGCTTGCAAGTCGATGCTTTTGTAGAGCAAGGTAGGCGGCACTGTACCGCCACATTTAATTAATTTTTTAAATTGGGACACATTTTTGAAACACTAAACTTTGAAAGTATCCTGTTTATTCTACCATACCATGAGCCCTGAGGCATGGCATGGCATTACCTCAATACACTTATATATTGTAATAATTGTTTATGTAGAGATATGTATCATATTACATAATTATAGTGCAATGTTATTATCTATATTCATTATATTGGACATTAATCTCTGTGGCTTGTTTACTACTCATTACAAGTTTGTGCCCTTAGAACCATCACTCTTTTCCTCCCCTCCCAGCCCCTGGTAA
>NC_043713.1:41733666-41856302 GCF_006229205.1 Suricata suricatta
TAAGTTTTTCCATAGGGCCATTTTTAATTGAATAAATGTGGCACAGAACATTGTATAAGTTTAAGGTGTACAGCATGGCATTACCTCAATACACTTATATATTGTAATAATTGTTTATGTAGAGATATGTATCATATTACATAATTATAGTGCAATATTATTATCTATATTCATTATATTGGACATTAATCTCTGTGGCTTGTTTACTACTCATTACAAGTTTGTGCCCTTAGAACCATCACTCTTTTCCTCCCCTCCCAGCCCCTGGTAACAACCATTTATCCTTTATCGGTTTAACTTTTTCAGATTCTACATATAAGTGATAATCATACACTACTTATCTTTGTCTGTCTGACTTACCTTGCTTAGCACAATGTACTTAAGGTCCATCCCTGTTGTCTCAATGGAAGGTTATCTTCCTTTCTTATGGCTGAATGGAATGGAACACATTGTGTAAATGTACCACATTTTTTTTATCCATTCATCCATTCATGGGCTCTTGGGTTGTTTCCATATTTTCCCTTGTGAATAATGCTGCAATAAACATGAGAGTGCATATATCTCATAAAATCCTATTTTCATTTTCTTTGGGTATCCCCAGAAGTGGAATTGCTGAATTGTATTCTAAATCTATTTTTAATTTTTTGAGAAAACTCCCTATTGTTTTCCATACAGAGGAAATGGTTGGACCAATTTACATTCCCAACAACAATGCGTCAGTGTTTCTTTTCACAGCATCCTCACCAGCACCAACAGGTCTCTTGTCTTCGTGACAGTAACCATTCTAACAGGTATGAGGTGATATCTCATTATGGTTTTGATTTGCATTTCTCTGATGATTTGTGATGTTAATGATCTTTTCATGTGTCTCTTGGACATTTGGATATCCTTTTGGAGAAATGTTTATTGAGTTCTCCATAAGTATAATTTTAAAGTCACTTTTGTGCTAAAAATTTTTTAAATAATATGACATAACTATTGTTCTCCTTTTTCCCTTTCTATCACTAATCAATAAAGCATTATATTTTTCCTAATCAAAATGACACACGAAGTAATGGTCTAGGCTGTGCTTCACTGCACTTGGATGTTTACATTTTGCATACCCTCACTGCACCTGTGCTTTCGTCTTCTGACCCACACCGCACAGCCCTACACTCTGTCATCCCAGGCACCCTTCTCTTCTACCTGAAAAACCCTACTCTGTATCTCTCTTAACCACTTGGATCTCTGGCCACAACCTTTCATCCCTACTGCCTTCAATCAAACCTTTTACAAACACTTTCTGAGCTCATCCATCATGCTCTACTGCTGTGGTTGGATGTCTCCTAAAGATACTAACCTTTCTCATGCCGTCCTCACATTTCCTTATTTTAGGTAAAGAGGACTACATTGGAATTCTCAATTTCAAATATTACTTTCTAACAATAAAGTAACCACATTCCTTCTTTCTCTCCTATTGAAACAATCACCAGGTAATTACTTCCTCAAAAATTTTCATCAGCTTCATTTGTCTTTTGAGTATGATGAATTTGAAGTGAAACATCCCATAAAGATTTCTAGAAGTTAGTTGGATCCATGGGTAAAGCATTCAGAAGGGAGATCTAACCTTATAATCTTAAGGCTCTCAAAAATGGGATTGTTCATTCCTCAGTTCTCTTAACAGAAGTTGTCTTTCTGACACATCAGTTCCAATCAAACTGTATTATTCACTGTTCTAAAAACATGTGTCCCCTATTCTGTCTACAATAATTTATTTATACCAACCCTTACTTCTTTCCACTCTTGCCTCTATTGAATAATATTTATGCTTAAGTGACACTCTTTGCATATCTCAATGAGTAGTGATTTTTCTTTCTTCCAATTTCTTTCATTGATTGTGAAGCTCTCCATAAGCAAGAAAGGAAAGAAACAAGGAAGAAAAGAAGTAAAGAGGGAGGGAAGGAAGGAAGGATAGGAAAGGGGGAAGGAGGGAAACACACACCACACAATATGTAATGTCGTACACCATACCTATGTGTCCTTAATGTCTCAATTGTCCTATTAGATTAAAAATTGGAAAGTAGAGGCAATTTCCTTTGCATCTCTGTACCCCAAGAGGATACAGGTATGTGATTTACCATACTAGATGTTTTCCAGTAGCTTTTTAAATTATATTTCTATTTTTTACCATTTATTTATTTTTGAGAGAGAGCAAGGTTGAGGAGGGACAGTGAGAGGGAGCCAGAGAATCCAAAGTAGGCTTCAGGCTCTGAGTTGACAACACAGAGCTCAACATAGGGCTTGAACTCACAGACTATGAGATCATGACCTGAGCCAAAGTTGGTTGCTTAACTAAGTGAGCCAACCAGGTGCCTCTAAATCATATTTATAAACATGGAAAAACTAACAGGTCAAAAGTCCCTTGTGCTTTTTTCTTCAAAGCACGTTTATTTTATTGATAAATCATCAATAAATGTATTTATTATGTATTGAGCATCTACTCCTAGCCAGTAATGCCTTGTGTTGGAGATATGAAGTTGAAGGAGGCAATACGATTGTGATGGAAATACTTTAGAGTTCTGGGCCTTCCCAGAAGGGGTATGCATATAAATCACACTAAGAATGTAGGTAACTTTCCAGGGCACCTGTGTGGCTCAGTTGGTTCTGCCCCTTCCCTGCTCATGATCTGTCTCTGTCTCACTCTCAAAAATAAACATTAAAAAAATTTTTTTGGAAGAATATAGGTGAATTTCCAAAAGAAGCTGAGACATGGAAAGCATAGTATACATTCAGAATTGGTAGCAGAAGTCATATACACAGTGGAAAGAATACCGTTTGTTCATTTACTATAGTTCTATACATTAACTCAACTAAACCAATATTAAATCTATATTTTTACTCCCTTAGAAGAATCTCACTATTTTTTTTCTTTAAACTAAAGGAAGATTATCTTTTAGCTGTGATTAATGTTGACAACTTTTTAAAACACATTTTTACTCCTCACAGTAGTTTTTTCTAAAGTAAAGAAAATGCTAAGAATACTTGAATTATGTATCTGTTAAAGCTTCTCACACAATGGCAACTAAAAATTTACATAGTCAATATGAGACTAATGTACATTAGTATACCAAATTTTATGTCTAATCTGTCTTATTTTTTATTTGTTATTAATTTTTAAGTATTATTTATTTTTTGAGAGACAGAGAGTGAGAGCAGGGGAGGGCCAGAGAGAGGGGAGAGAGAAATCCCAAGCAGGCTCCATGCTGTCAGCACAGAGCTCTAGGCAGAACTCAAACCCACAATCCTTGAGATCATGACCCATGGGATCATGACTTGTGAGATTATAATCTGAGCCAAAACCAAAAGTGGGATACTCAGCTGACTGAGCCACCCATACACCCTGCTGTAGACTTTGGGTCTGGAGTTCTCTCTTTTCCAGCAAGAGAGTGGGACACAGGGTTTTAAATGTGAGAGAGGCTAATGTCTGGGAGGAGACAAAAGCCGTGAGTCAGAGTCCTTGCTCCATTTTTATTAGGATCAGAAGCCTTACAAGCATGATGGGCATGCACAGAGAGACAATGAAACCATGAACATTAACTCATGGGTGTGGGGGAAGGGAGTTTTGAAGATATGTGGTGTTAGGGGTTTGGGTCAATACAAAACAAGATTCTGGCACTGGGTGGAAGGTTGTTTCCAGCAAACATGAGGCTCCATCTCTGTTTACCTGGACTGGTCTAGGGGACAAGAAAGACAGAGCATGCTAGGTCGGGATCAACAAGGCACCTTTCTTTTGCTAATTAGCTCCTCTCTAGGCAACCTCTCCCTCCTCCAGTCTAACAACCTCCTTGACCTCAGCCACAGCAATTTTTTACTCGACACAGCAAAGGGATCAAAAGCAAAAGTGAACTATTGGGACCTCATCAAGATAAAAAGCTTCTGCGCTGCAAAGGAAACAATCACCAAACTAATAGGCAATGGACAGAATGGGAAAAGATATTTACAAATGGCATATCAGATAAAGGGCTAGTATCCAAAATCTATAAGGAACTCATCAAACTCCATTCCCAAAAAACATTCCAGTGAGGAAATGGGCAGAAGACATGAACAGACACTTATCCAAAGAGGACATCCAGATGGCCTACGGACACATGAAAGGATGCTCAGTGTCACTCATCATTAGGGAAATACAAATCAAAAACACACTGAGATACCACTTCATGCCTGTCAGAGTGGCTAAAAAGAACAAATCAGGAGACTATAGATGCTGGCAAGGTTGCAGAGAAACAGACACCCTCTAACACTGTTGGTGGGAACATAAACTGGTACTGCCACTCTGGAAAACAGTGTGGAGATTTCTTGAAATATTAATTGAACTCCCCTATGACGCAGCAATAGCACTCCTAGGGATTTACTCACAGGATACAGAAGTGCTGATGCATAGGGGCACATGTACCCCAATGTTCTTAGCAGTACTTTTAACAATAGCCAAATCATAGAACTAGCCTAAATGTACATCAACTGATAAATAGATCAAGAAGATTTATACAATAGAATACTACATGGCAATGAGAAAGAATGAAATCTGGCCATTTGTAGCAACATGAATAGACCTCGAGGGTATTATGCTAAGTGAAATAAGTCAGTCAGAGAAAGACAGATACCATATGTTTTCACTCATATGTGGAACAGAAGAAACTTAACAGAGGACTATAGGGGAAGGAAAGGGGAAAAATAGTTAAGGAGAGGGAAGGAGACAAAATACAAGAGACTCTTAAAGACTGAGAACAAACTGAAGGTTGATGGGGGGTAGGAGAGAAAGGAAACTGGGTGATGGGCATGGAGGAGAGCACTTGGGATGAGCACTGGGTGTTATCTGGAAACCAACTTGATAATAAACAATAATAAAAAATGAAAGTCCTCTTTTTCTGTTTACCTATTTTGGTCCTTCCCTCCTATGAAAGCACCTTTCTACTATTGTCCTGGGGGCCTTTGCCCAGGTTACATAATCTTTTTTTCCTAATCTTGTTTACCCAAAGTTGGATGTGTTAATCCTCTGCCTTTCTAATTCTTTATGCCTTCTTAACCCATCAGTTACAGGCTCAGGGAATTCCTAGCTCATTTCCCACAACACTCCTCCTTAACTGCCTTCTAAAATCAGAGCAATAGAATCATACATACTCCTAAAATTGAGATTAAATCATTTTAATATGTGTTGCAACCTTTTTTGACAAACATGAAGTTTATGGTTTAGTCCAAAAAGGATTCTTAACAGAGTCCCCAAAGTTGTTCTGATAAAAAACGTGTTTATATGCTACATGAGAAAAGTGTCACTTTGAAAATACTTCAGTATTTTCTTCCATTTGTAAATCATTCTAGAGTTAAATCCTGAATCTTTATGCATTTAAGTAGACGTTCAGTGTTGACAACACAAAGTCCATGTGTCATTTTCTCAAATACTGGATGAGAAAACTGAGACTCAAAAAGTTCATTGACTCCTACAAGTTCACAATGCTAATCAATCCTTGAGCTAATACAGAAACTATGTATTTAATTGTATAGAATATCAACTTCTGGGATCCTTGCTCTCCTGTTATAAACCTTACCTCAAAACACTTTTCAAAATTCTATACTGCTCTTGAGAAAGATTGATAAACTTCACCTAATGCAAATAAACAGTTATTCTCACTATTGAGCAAGCTCAAGGTTCTTCCAGCTTCCTTTATTCTAAGGGCTCTATGCACAGTATGACCCATTGGATAAGGTTCAGGCTAAAGAGGTAGGGCGGACAATAGAAGAGCTAACAGAGCCTATTCAGTATAATAATGTTGAACAGTTAAAGTCCTCAGGACTCTTGTAAAAGTAGAAATAGAGTATTTAGCACAGAACTGTAATCAATGTAATTTTAATACAGTTAATATTCAGAGCAGCAATAGGGTTAAAAGAAAGAAATAGGAATCAGGTCCCTGGATTTTTCTTCTGAATAACCTGTGCCTGGCAAGTAGAATGTATTTACTTAGAATGTATGTTTATATGGAAGAGTTTGAGGGATGGCTTACTTGGATTATGTGTGGAGTGGGCTTAGATGGCAATAAGATTAGTGAACTTACTTATTTATAAAACTGGAATGAATTGTCAACTGGGTTAGCTAATATTAGATGTCCTTTGCAGGCTCTATAACCTGACCACTATTATATTCATATAACTATCTGCTGAGCATAATTATATAAAAAGTCAAATGTAAGGAACTGAGAGATACAAATTTGTATTGACAAATTAATTGGCTTGACAATTTAATGAAGAGGATCTCACAATAATAAACAGAGGAAATAAAGGTAAGCCCAAATAACCATGAGATGGGACCATTAATGTACATGTGACTGACAAAACCTGAAGTTTTTTTTAATGGTTATTAGGAGAGAGCACAGGCTAGGGCAACCCCTTCTAGCTACAAAAGATGGCATTGGTTTTGGGCCTTGAGGTGGCTATGGGATCATAAGACACCTATATGTACGATAAAAGGCAGCGAGTGGGATTTTAAAATGCATAAACTATATAAGTGGATGTGAGCAGATGAACTTGGTTGGATTCCAAAGAATGCACTGAAAGAAGACTGAAAACACATTGTGGGAGCTATATCTGAAGGTCCTTGAGGACCACATTACGGCTTTTGGTCTGGATTTAGTAAGCATGGGGATCAAGATTGGGGGGGGAAAGGAAAGCATAATTATAGTTAGAGCTTAAGAGTGGCTTGTCAGCAGAAATGGAAATTCGACTGGAACAGAAGCAGTGCTAAAAGTAGGGGAAATATCTAGGCAGCCACTACAAAACAGAAGATAAGAAGTAATAGGTCAGAGCTTTACTTCTGAACTTCTGCACCTTCAGCAAATCTCTTCCTAGGAGCTCTTATTTAAAAAAAAAAAGTAACATCTGGATATAGCATAGCTACCATTTACTACACAAGTTCTCACTGGTAAGTGTGCACAGGGATCCCTGGAGGAGCTTTTGCAAAAGACATCTTGAGGATCAGACCATCAGAAATTTGAATTAAAATTCTAAGATAGGACTCATAAAGGTTTCAAAAACTCCCCAAGCAATTTTGATGCAGGGGACACTGGGGTTTTAATCTAAAAAATGCTGTTTTAAAGAGTAAAGGATTTTTAAAAAATTCATGTATTGCATCCTCCCAATAGGAAGCCTGCCAACCAATTGCAAAATGATCTCAATTATGGAACTTATGATCTATTCTGTTTATAAGGAAAGTGGATGTTAATTATAATAGGAGCAAGTTATTAGCCCAACCATTGCTTATAATAAGCCAATAAGAAAATATTTATGAATTGCAAAGTTTTGGCATTTTATGAAACATACTGTTCTTAGGGAAAAGTTTGCTTGTTCTCAGAGGAAAAAAAACTTTTTCTGTCATTTTTCTCTTTTCCTTCTCAGGAACACACAGAAAAACACAAAAATGTACAACTTGTAAATGGATAGTGTACACTTGTCAACAAAATTAATGGATGCATTTTACATTTCATTTAAATTTTTTTTAATTTTTAAAGTGTTTTGTTTATTTTTGAGAGAGAGAGAGAGAGAGAGAGATCATGAGAAGGGGAGAGGCAGAGAGAGAGGGAGACATAGAATCTGAAGACAGGCTCCAGGCTCTGAGCTAGCTGTCAGCATAAAGCCTGATGCGGGGCTCGAACCCACTAACTGCAAGATCATGACCTGAGCTGAAGCTGGATGCTCAACTGACTGAGCCACCCAGGCACCCCTACATTTCATTTTAAAACAGTGCTAGCAGGAAATGCCCCTGGTACTTCACTGAATCATGACCTACCCCACATAGTTCACCAAAAACACCATCAATGCTCAGGCAAGATCCCCATTCTCTCAGCTTCTGTGTGCTTTGCTTCCTTCAGCCTACATCCTCAACTTTTGTTTGGAGGAATGTCCTTGGGCTATTAAAGCTGCTTTACTCACAAGTAAAGGGAACCACAGGTACCTGGGAATTTAAGTGCATCCAGGATAGCTCTTACCAAAGACAGCTGGCACACGATTATAAAACCCAGCTCTCTCTATTGAAGTTGGGACAAATTCTGAGGTCTGATCTATATTCCCGAGCTTCCCTGAAGACTCAGGCTAAGACTAAGACTTTGCCTTCAACCACAACTTTGGCTTCTTCCCATCTTGCATCTTGCTTTCCCCAATCCCATGTGGGTTTCTCCTGGGAGTGCTGCCTTAACAAACAGCTTATAGCTGATTCCTTATTTAGTCCTGTGAGTCTAGGAAACCCAGACTAAAACACAATGTTTATGATCCCTCTAGTAGAAAAAATAATAAATAAAAAGACAAGTGTATCAACATTTTGGTGTTTTGCTGTAAACAAGGAAGTCTTAGAAAGGGTCTCTGATCCTACATTGAAGAGCAAAGGTTTATCAGTGAAGTTTAATAAGGACGATATGTTATTCTACCCAATCTACCCAACTCTAGGGTTTGCTTATTTGTTTTACCATATACAAATTTTCTCTTATTTGCTTCTTCAATTTAGTGTTAAAGACAGATTTAGGGGCACCTAGGTGGCTCAGTTGCTTAAACATCTTACTCTTGGTTTCAGCTTAGGTCATGATCTCATGGTACGGTGAGTTTGAGGACAACATTGGGCCAGAGCCCAATGCTGACAGTGCAGAGCCTGTTTGGGATTCTCTGACTCCCTCTCTTTCTACCCCTCCACAACTTGTGGTGTCTTTATCACTCTAAAAATAAATATTAAGCTTTAAAAAATATATTAAAACAGATTTGGTAGAATCACAGCATTTTGCCAAGTAAAACCAAAAATACCTTAATATTTGTTCTTTGTTGGTTCAACATTTATCTATCCTGGAGTAATCACAGTAGAAGACAGGAACACGTTTTGAAAGGGAGGTGATCAGAAGAGTCAGGTAATGTTTACAATTTTGTCTGCAACCTGTCTTTTTATTTAACATTGAATGAATTTAAAGCCTTCAGAGATGCCTCATTAAAGCTTGATGGAAGACTGGTGGTTCTAACTCTTGATGGAACCATATTAGAGATTTTAGAAATCAGAATATACACAAATCAAGACTTGTCCACAGTATAAATGCATTTAACAGGAAAACTACCTCATTAAAAAACCGTAATTTCTAGAAGTACCTATGCAAATACTTTTGAAAGTATACAGTCTTTCAGCATATGCTCAAATTTTCACTTAAGTCTTCTCTCAAATACAATCACTTTCCTAACTCTACACATAGGTCTTATTCTGATTAGGCCCAGAATTGATCTCTTACTTTACAAAAATAACTTGTAGCCTTAGACCTATTGACTTGCCTATGTTTTTTTTTTTTCTTCTTTACACTGTACCATTTCTTTCTAGTTCCTGTGGATGTTTCTTGGATGCTTCCCTTCTAGACCTTAACTGTCATCCTGTGGTGTAACTTTGTTGTTAATACCTGCTTGGACTAACTTGCTAACATTACCCAAATATACATAGAATTAAGGAATACATAGAATTAAGTCACCCCTTAGTATAGGATTAGAGCTATATTCTCTCTAGTTCTATGTCTGATAATCCTGGCAACATTCTCCATAACAAATTCACAATCAGACTTTGTTCCATTGCTTACAGCTAAAACCAGATCTCAAACTGAGATCTGTGGAATGCTAGTAGTACTTGAGCATAGTTATAGGCAATGTGTGAAAAATAAAAAGGATCCCAATGTAAAATGCATTTGAGGGCCACTTGGGTGGCTCAGTCTGACTCTTGGTTTTGGCTAAGGTCATAATGTCTGTTTGTGAGTTCAAGCTCTGTGTGGGGCTTTTCACAGTGTGGAGCCTGCTTGAACTTCTCTCTCTCTCTCTCTCTCTCTCTGCCCTTCCCTAGCTCATGTGTGCTCTCTCTCTCCAAACAAAATAAAATAAAGTAAAATAATACAAACAAAATGCATATGAGAAATATTAGCTCAAACAAAGTAAAACAGACTTGTTGAAGCAGAGTATTTCAAACATTGAATATAATAATACACATTGTAAATCTTCAATAAAGTGATAGCATAAGCCTTACTTATATATTCTATTCAATAATCCAGCACTTTCCAGGGCACCTGGCTGGCTAAGTCGGTTAAGCAGCTGACTTAAGCTCAGTCATAATCTCACAGTTTGTGAGTTTGAGTCCCACATCCAGCTCTGTGCTGACAGCTCAGAGCCTGGAGCCTGCTTCAGATTCTGTGTCTCCCTCTCTTTCTACCCCTACCCGCTCATGCTCTTTTAGATATAAACATTAAAAATATTTTTTAATTATAAAAAATAATCAAGTTCTTTCATTATCTTTGACATCTTTATTGAGGTACAGTTGACCAAATACAGATATGTGTAGACCCATAAACCCTTGACATAATCAATTTGATGAAACTATCCATTATCCCCAAAGTTTTTTTGTACTTGTTGTAATCCATTCCTCCCATCCTTGTAGCCCTCACGTCTTCAGGAAACCACCAATTTTTCTGGTATATTTTATGAAGCATCCTAAAGGAAACAGTGAATAGAAAATGGAAAATACAACATTTCCGTTTTAAGCTCTTGTAGGAGGTGGAGGAACTCTTTCAGAATGTAAAGTGTATCTAAAAGTACAAAAAAAAAATAGCAAAGATGTTTTACATAGAACACAAAGAAAAAAGATTGCACATACAGATAATTAAAAATTCAGATAAAATATGCAAAGGTAACAGACTGTAAGAAATTATAAAACTGCAACAGAAAAATATTTTAAGACTTAAATATGGATCTGGGAGTAACTATTAAATATATTTTTTGAACACCAGTTATACAAAAGGTTCACACCCATAAATAACTAACAAGGGTTTTGAATTACATAATAAAGTATAAACCCTACCAAACCCCAGCAGGAAATAGAATTTGAAAACTTATGTAACAAAATTAAATTAAAAATTAAAAAAAGTAAGTAAAGCTTATCTTCTGCAACAGAATTCTATAGTGACTCAAATAAGCCTTCATGTATGAAGTCAACAAAAATATTTACACATATATCTTAATGGAAAAGGAAAATTACTTTATGACATGCAAAAATAGAATGCAATTAAGAGTTAAAAATGTCATAAGGTAAACATCAAAAGAAGTTTAGAATTATCTTAATACAAATAATTCATATGGATATATAGGAGTCTTTCTGGAACTCTAATAATCCACATGTTGGTCCCTTGATGGTACTCCATGGATTATATTAGCGTTCTTCACTCTCTTCATTCTTTTTTCTTTGTTTTCCTCTGACTGAATAACTTCAAAGCTCATGTCTTCTATCTCACAGATTCTTTCTTCTTGATCTGATGTTCTCTCTTTTTTTTTCATTTAATTCATTATTTTTTTAGCTCTAAAATTTCTCTTTGGTTCTTTTTTGATTTCTGTCTCCATTAAATTTCTCATTTTGTTCATACATCCTTTTCTGTTTTTATTGAATTGCCTTTCTGTATTTTCTTGTAGCTCCTGATTACCTTAAAATAGTTATTTCAAATTATTTATGAGTATTTATCTAATAAATTAATTGATTAATCACTTAATTAATTAATCTTTTCTTATTCTTCAGTAGTTTTCAGCCATTGTGCCTTTAACAAAAGTTTTCTGTTCCTATCTCCTTTTTTTAAAAGACAAAATAGGCTGGCTCAGTTAGAAGAGCATGCAACACTTGATCTCAGGGCCATGAGTTCAAGCCCCATGTTGGATGTGAAAATTACTAAAAACAAATAAGTAGAAAAGACAAAATAGCTGAAAACTATTCAAATATAGGAAAGATTTGGATATCCAAATTCATGAAGCTTATAGGTAATCAAATAAAATTAATTAAAAGATTCTCTCCAAGACATGTTACAATACAACTGTCAAAAGTCAAAAACAAAGAATCTTAAGAGCATCTAAAGAAATAAAGCTTGTAACTTACAAAAGAACACCCATAAGGCTATCAGTAGATTTCTCAGCAGAAATCTTATAGGTGAGGAGAGTAGGGTAATACATTCAAAGTGCTGAAAGAGAAAAGAAATAGCTGACCAAGAATACTTTACCCAACAAAGCTGTCCTTTAGAAATGAAAGAGAGATAAAGAATTTCCCAGACAAACTAAAGCTGAGAAGATAATGGCATTTTTTCACTGTGATAGAAAATAGAATCTTAAAATTTGTGTGGAACCACAAAGACCCCAAATAGCCAAAGCAATTCTTTGAAAAAATAACAAAATGGAGGCATCATATTTCCTGATTTCAGACTATACTACAAAGCTATACTAATGAAAAGAGTATAATACTGACACATTAAAGTAGACACACAGACCAATGAAACAGAACCAATAGCTCAGAAACAAACCCTCACATATACAGTCAACCAATATTTGACAAAGGAACCAAAAACACTCAGTGGGAAAAGGATAGTTTTCTCCAATAAATTGTGATGGGAAAACTAGATAATCACAGGCAGAGAAAGGAAGTTGGACCCCTACCTTACCCCACTTACAAAAATTAACTTGAAGTGGATTAAAGACTTAAACATAGGATCTGAAGCTGTGAAATTCTAGAAGAAACCATAGGAAATAAGTTCCTTGACATTGATCTTGGCAACAACTTTTTGGATATGACACTAAAAACACAAGCAACAAAAGCAAAAATTAGTAAGTGGCGCTACATCATATAAAAAAGCTTCTGCGTAGTAAAAGTCACAATCAACAAAAACAAGAGTCGGTATATGTAATGGGAGAAAATATTTACAAATCACATATCTGGTAAGGGATTTTAATATCCAAAATATATTTTTAAAAAACTCATAAAACAGTAGCAAAAATGCAAATAATTTGATTTAAAAAAATGGGCAGAGGACCTGAATACAATTTTTTCCAAAAGAAGACATCCAAATGGTGACACTTATCTTAAAAGGTGCTTAAAGTTGGGGAGCCTGGGTGGCTCAGTTGGTTAAGTGTTCAACTTCAGCTCAGGTCATGATCTCACAGTTTGTGGGCTCGAGCCTCACATTGGGCTCTGTGCTGATAGCTCAGAGCCTGGAGCCTGTTTCAGATTCTGTGTCTCCTTCTCTCTATGCCCCTCCCCTTCTCATCTTCTGTCTCTCTCTCTATGTCTCTCAAAAATAAATAAAATGTTTTAAAAAAATTTTTAATGGTGCTTAAAGTCACTAATCATCAGGGAAATGCAAATCAAAGCCACAATGAGATACCACTTCATAGCTGTCAGAATGCCTATCATTAAGAAAACAACAGATAATAAGTATAGGAGCGGATAAGGAGAAAAAGGAACCATTCATTGTGTGCTGTTCATGTGAATGTAAGTTAGACTCCCCTATGGAAAAACAGTATGAAGTTTCCTCAAAAAATAAAAAATAAAACCACCATGTGATTGATTCAGCAATCCCACTTCTGGGTATATATCCAAAGGAAATAAAAACAGGATATCAAACAGATACCTGTGTTTCCATGTTCATTATATTATTCATAAAACCAAGATATGAGGGGCGCCTGGGTGGCTCAGTCGGTTAAGCATCCGGCTTCGGCTCAGGTCATGATCTCATAGTTTGTGGGTTCAAGCCCCACATCGGGCTCTGCACTGACAGCTAGCTCACAGCCTGAAGCCTGCTTCGGATTCTGTGTCAACCTTTCTCTATGACCCTCTCCTGCTCACACTGTCTCTCTCTGTCTCTCAAAAATAAATAAAAAACATAAAAACATTAAAAAAAAACCAAGATATGAAAACAACCAAAGGAGCACTCATCAATGGATGAACAGTTAGAGATTTGGGATATATATACATATATATATATACACATATATATATACATATATATATATATATAGTGTATATGTGTGTATGTGTGTATATATATAGCATTTCTATATATACGTAAGGCTGCAAAGATGATGCAGAAAACCGAGGTCAGAAATAAATGTAAAAGGTCTTTACTGGGAGCACTCTTGGGCGAGTGTCGTATCTCGCTGGCCCGGCCACTCGTCCCAGGCGATCGATCGATCGGTGGTACCTGTTTCACCTGTTTTGTCCACCCCAACTGGCAGGGCGGAGAATTGTCCCAGGTCCTTCTCCTGAGGGAGGGAGAGAAAAAGGGGGCAGGAGAGGGAGACACAAAGAGTAAAGACAGAACTCACCATTCTCTGATCAGGCAAAAGAGAGTGTTTATTCAAAGAACTTTCTTTATATAGTCTTCAGGGGGGGGAAGGCAAGGCAAGCTGACCTAGGCAGGCTACAGAGTCGAATGCATATCAAAGAAGTGCCCCGACTTTGCCTCAGCAATCTTGGGGGATGGAGAACTAACACTGAATATGGTTTTGATCTTTTGTGTGCCTTGGCCACTCACGTCAGTCGCCAAAGTTATTTTGACCAGGAAACGGCAATCTCCAGCCTCCAGATGCAAATCTTGTTTACTGGCTCACTCAACGGAGTGATAATCTTTGCCTGAGGCAGACTGAACTTGGCGGCCCCGACAGGCAAGGTTCCCTGGTCCAGACAGAATGGGCCAGGGAAGTCGTGCCTGGTGGTGGGATGGCACATTTTTATGAGGTTGGCTGGGGTGGGGGAGTATGGAGTATTGATATGTCCATATAGAGTAGTTTTTTGCATCAATTGCTTGTTATGGGTAAGGACATGGCCATTGTTCATGGCGGGAAGGCTTGGTGAATGGTCTCCTGGGAAGTTTCCTGGTGGGGCCATATTCAGGTAGGGAGGTAGCCCTTGTTGCCTGGGCATCTGAAGATCACACCCGCCTCCGCAGCCAAACTAAATATATATTTCTCAGCAATGAGAAAGAAATCTTGCCAATTACAATAACGTGGATGGACCTTGAGGGCATTATGCTAAGTGAAATAAAAAAGAGAAAAGCAGATATCATATGATATTACTTAAATGTGGAATCCAAAAAAGTCAAACTCATAGAATGAGAATAGAATGATGGTTATCAGAAATTAGGAAATGGGGAAAATGAGGAGGATGTTGGTCAAAGGCACAAAATTTCAGTTGTAAGACGAGAAAGTTCTGAGGATTAAATGTAAAAATGGTGATTATAGTTTACAATACTGTATCATATAAATGAAAGTGGTTAAGAGTAGATCTTAAATAGTCTCATCTCAAAAAGGAAGTGCTAATTATATTAGATGATGGAAGTATTAGCTAATGCTGCAGTGCTCTTTATTTTGAATATGTGTATCAAATCAACATGTGCATTTTAAACTTACATAGTGATATATGTAAAGTATATATTAATAAAACTGGGGAAAAAAGGATAAGCTTTATATAAATGATAACCCTAAAGAATATAGTGCCTAACATAGCATTAATATTAACAAAAAATAGTAACACTGTGATGTCAATATTAATTTCATGTATGAATAACACAGGACTCAATTATTAAGAATAAATTAATAGGGGCATCAGGGTGGCTCACTGGTTGAACGTCCGACTTTGGCTCAGGTCATGAGCTCCAGCCCCACACCCAGCTTGCTGCTCTTAGAGCAGAGCCCACTTCAGATCTTCTGTCTCCCCACTCTGTCTTTTTTCTCCTCTTGTGCTCTAAAAAAGAAAATAATAAATACATAGAACATAGTAAGTTATTTTAAATATATGGATGGAAAATTAAACATCAAAATTGAGGAAATGTTTTGAGACTGTATTATATGATAAAAATAGGCAGAAATACAGAGAAATTAATGAGATTGTAATTTTGTGAAAGTTCATAACGTAATTCTATTAATCATTAGGTATCTAAAAGTCAAAAATTAAATTACGACACAAATAAAATTACAACTACAAACATTTTCCTTTTTAAAATGGACATTAACAAAGGACTGGAGGATGGTGCAGGAGAATAAATTGTGACCCAGTTTGAGCCCACGAGTCATCCTTAATCTGCATGGATCGGGGAGTAACTTCAGGGGGGCAGTTTGTTGGGTGGAATGGGGAAAACATGAAAATTCACACAAGCCAGGTGGCTAGTTAGAGAGGACTCTGCTTTTTATCTGTCTTTAAACTGCCAATGCATACGTAAGAGACTGTTTCTAAAATAGGAATAACTCTCTGCTCCAAAACTATTTCTCTCTTCCCAAAGCCAAACACTCCCCAGAAAATTTAACACTCAACATTAAAGAGAAATTTTGCAATGTATCTAAATAATTAGATTTATATCCAAAACTAAGCACTTGATCAGTAGTAACAATACTGGATAAGGACTCACTCTCACGGTGCTAACATATGCAGACCTTCCCATATAAGTGCAAGGAAGAAAAGGGGAAGAATCAGTAATATAAAAAAACTGAGCATGGAAAAGAATAGGATAAATGAAAATTAAGAGCAAATAATCCTTTATAAAAACAGTCATTATAAGAAAAAGAAGAGAATTCTTTTGTTTTGGAAAAAAATGAGAAAGTATGTTGCATTTGTAAATCCAGAACTGGCTCTTATAAAAATGCGGAAATAACAAAATGAGGAAGTTCTTGGAAATGCAAATCATAACTGCAAGGTTGTTATTGTTGTTTTTAAAGAAGTGAATAATAGATTGAATTAGCCAGAATAGATAAGTATTATCATTAAAAAGGAATCCCAAGAAATTCTCTGAACTTAAAAGAATAATAAAAGGCAGACAGATGGAAGTTAGGAATTAAATAAAAGAGTTGGAGAGAGCTAATTTGGGAGATCTTATATAGAAGAGTCCATATGCCGTAAATAGGAAAAAAAATTTATATAAAAAACTTCCCAAGTATAAGAGACTCAAATTTATATGTAGAAGAAAGACCTCACTAAGTACCTAGAATATAAGTCATAGCCTGTGACATTTTAAATTATAAGGGTGAGAGAAATTAGTATACAATCTTTCCGACTAAAATATTATGTTGTTTATGAAGAGATAATACTTAAAGACTAATTTACAAAATTAAATCCTAGAAGAAATGGGACAATTTCAAAATCTATGGACTTAGAAAGTGTGTCATTCACATTCTTTCTAGTGAAGAAAATATGTGTAAGAAAATGATTATATTTTTATTTCCTTGGTTAATACTTCACTTGCTAATGGCCCAACTGGACCTTCTCTTTTGTGAAGTATCTGGACAAAACTCTTGCCAATACTATTAGATTTTTGCCTTTTTCTTATATAGATTCACTGAAGTTATTTATATAATCTGAAAATGTTTTGTTTATGTCACGAATATGGTATGACTTTACACTGTTTTTGTTGTATGCTTTGATATACAGAAATTATATTTTTTAGAAATTCTTTTAGGTTGATTTCAGCAATTCTCTTCTTCATGAATTTTTGTTTTGTTTTGTTGCCCAGTTAAAACATCCATTTCATTTTGAAGGTTGTGAAAATATTCTTCTATATTGTATAGGTTGTTCTTTCATATTTAGTTTTCAGTCTATCTGAAATTTATATTTGTTCATGGTATAAATAAATTTAACCCTCCTTTTACATTGATACAGTCACTCATCCCAGAACAAGACAGAAGTATCTTTTCCCATTTGATCCACTTATATAAAGTTGTGTGTGTGTGTGTGTGTGTGTGTGTGTGTGTGTGTACACGTGTGGGCATGCACACACAATTATCTTTAATGTCTATTTTCTGCTTTGTCTATCTTTACATAAATACCACTTTTTTTATCATGATGATTTTAACATAAGTCATGATACCTTTGAAGCACAAGTCTCACCATTATGTTCTTTAAAATCAACCCATATACTCTATTTTCTTTTCATTTCATATAAACTTTGGGTTAAAACTATCAATTTAGGAGTGCCTGGGTGGCTCATTTCGTTAAACGTCCAACTCTTGATTTTGGCTCAGATCATGATCACACAGTCTGTGAAATCAAACCCTGTATCAGCTTCTGCACTGACAGCCTGGAGCCTGTTTGAATTAATTCTCTCTCTTTCAGCCCTTTCCCTGCTTGCAAGCATGCTTTGTTGCTCTCTCTCTTTCTCTCTCTCTCAAAAATAAATAAACATTTAGAAAGTTAAAAAATAAATAAAATTATCAAGTTAAATACACACACATTGGATTTTGATTAGAATTGCATTGCATCTCTAGGTAAATTTTGAAAGAATTTGTATTTCTGGATTACTGAGTATTTCAAGCTAGGAAGCCGGTATATTCCTCATTTATTTCATTTAAATTTTTCTCAATTAGATTTTTTTTATTTCCAAAAGAATTTCATACAGCTCTAGTGCAGTAAATTTTTATCTGGCTTTTGTACAATAAATCCCTAGATACCTTTTTTATTTTTTCATTTGAAATGAGACAAATATTCTTATTATTTTTTAACTTCAGGTAAATTTGTATGTAATGGTTTTGATTTTTAATTATTAAATCTACATATAACACTCTGACTCCTTGTTCTACATTCTGATATTTATCTATATATTCTATCACATTGTTTTAAATTCACATTGACATGCTCTGCAAATATTGACAGATTTTTGGTTGTTGGGTGTTTTTCCCCAGTCCACATACAGTTTTTTCTTTGTCTCTCTTCACGGAACACCAAAATTGAAAAAAAGTTGTGATAACAGTAAGCTGTTTCTTGTTTCTAATTTTAAAGGAAATACTTTCAACATTTCACCATGAAATATTTTGTTTACTTTGTTTTTATGTAGATAACCTTACAAGATTAAAGGATAAAGTAGCAAAACATTTCTTCAGAGTAACACAGAAACCAAAAAACAATAAATTATGATCATATTTCTGTTAGAGGAGAAAAGGTATATAAAACCTATATAGTTGCTCTAGTTACAACTTTAAACAATAGATTATTGAGAACTATTCTTTTACTGATAGCTTCTCATTAACTATTTTCTCAAATGAGGTGAGCTGTCCCTAATGAGCTAATCTGCTCAGTATAGGTTACAGCGGCTTGAATAAGTTTTCCAAAAAAGACTTGCCAAAACCTCATAATGATTTATTTTTGTTCAAAGTTAGATCATTTAATATCTTGCATTTCAAATTCTTACCTCTATGTAGGTGGGTCCTACCACTATAATGAGAATTGAGAATATGCAGAAAAATAGCAATGTGTGCTACTCACAAATTCTGACATCCTCCTTTGGAAATTAACATTTCATATACCTACTAATTAAAAATACTGTTAAGGCATCATTTTATGTTTAAGTATTTATAAGATACTCGGTGCAGTTTAGAGCCTAAGATCATGAAAAGACTGTGTGCAACCTATGGGAATGAAAAAAAAAAAGAATATTTCAGATTAAAACTTTTGATCCTCAAGAACTTAAGTATATGTGGTGTCTAAAGAAAAGACATTATGAGAAGTAGAGATGCAATTTGTCTAGTTAACAAATATATACTTGAATGTGCAACTGCTAATCATGTAAGTGGTGACTGTGTCATATTTATATCTTTAAAAATATATAAGCACACTACTTCCATTAAAATGATTCGTTAAGTATGAAGCACCCCTGTTATTTCCCACTGTTATTTTCTATGTTGGAAATGTTCATAAAGCAGAAGTCAAATAAGTTAGTTATATGAAAGCAAATAAAAATGAGCTTTTTAGTAAAGAAAGAATTTGCCTCCACCTACTTGACTTAATTCAGCTACTATGATACTCCCTTGTACTGGATTCCTTTCCCATGAATATCATTGATAATGCCCATTGATTGTTTACAGCAATCCTACCTCAGTTTTCAATTTGAGATAGAGCGAGGCTCTATTTCTTGTAAGTAAAGCAAAGTGCTGTAGGATGTAGGAACATTTACAACACTTAAATTGTTCGCCATAAAAATACGATTGTAATGGCACCATGGAAACAGAAAGCTTATTTAGATGAAAAAATACAGAAGATGCATTTGCAATGATTATGCAAGTAAATAATGGCATAGTATCTAGTCAAACATGATCTTTAGATAAATAGCCACAGCTCATACTTTCAATTTTAGACATGTAAATAGCAGTATGGGTTCGAAGGAAACATGTACAGGGTGTGATAGAAACCAATTGAGTGTATTTATTCCACTGGGTATATTAAACCACAAAAGCTTTTTAAAAATTCCAGTGCCCTTTTTATCTTCCTGCAACTGTCTACTACATTTGGCTGTTGATCTAAAATCCCTAAGTATACTTACTATACCCAGGGTCCTTATCAACTTTAAGGTTTGTTTAAACTCTTTTCAATACTATACCAAAAGTTACTAATATTCTTAAAATTACAGGGGTCCATGTAACATCCTTTTTGGTTGCTCAAGCAGCCAATATTGACAACCAACATTGACAACAATAATTTTTTTTGTTTTCTCATCAAGAGTTCTCAACATGATCTTCTCAAGCAGCATCCTGTATCAGTTTTCTCTTGATTATTGTCAATTCTTTGGTGACCATTGCTCTTCTAAGTTAATATTAAAGAGTTTAAAATACTCTTTATTCTCACTCATGATTTATAATGAGCATGTAATAAATTTTAGTTGAAATTATTAGTAGCAACAGAATTTTCTTCACTTTCGATAATTAGTGTCCTTTAGTCTCAGAGACTTCATGTATTTAGACTTTCAAGTCACAAACAAATCCATGACTATCATCCTACTTCCTCACTGGAATGCCTATTCAATTATTACGTATTCCCACTCATTAATAATGAATAAAACAAGAAGAGCAATTGCATTTATTAAGTTAAATTTAGCTCCTCTTGAATTTCTGTACAGTGGTTCTATTTATAGCCTCTGGACCTGGGTGTATTAGGCTAAGTACTCCCTTTTTCAAATAATACATCTTCCTCTGTTTAAAAGACAGCCACCATGATACCTCTGAATCTTCTCCAATCTAAACACTGACAGTCCATATATATTTTCTCATTGCTTGTGAGAGATAAAATTGACAAGACAAAAATTTGTCAGATTGTCTGCTTTCAAAAAAGAAAAAAATGAAGCTCCTGCAGGTATCTGAAGAATGGACTTCCTCAATCAATGTCAAGCCTTGTCTATTAAGGAAGTACCATGAATGTTCTTTTCCGCTAGTCTCCTACTTTGTAGCTTATTCCTACACTTACGTTGCTTTCATTTTCACCCAAATTTCTCCAATTGCTTCTATCATCTGGATTTTTAAACAGTATTCAGACTTGTTAATTCTCTTCTATTATTTTCTCCCAAATTACTAGTCTCCTTTTCCATAATTGCCTTTCTCTAAAATTGTTAGCCATATAGATAGCTTTCTAAAATAGCCTGTATTTTGAATTTAATCCCACTAATTTTTTTCTCATTTTCCCATTTCAATGTAAAAATCTTTCAGCTGAATGGCATATTTCCTTTTCAAATGCGTTCTACTTCAAGGTATATTATGATTCCTGATTATTATGGGAATTCTGGGATTTCATAGGTCAGACCTTGTTTTCTGAAACACAGTATGTGAATTCCACTAAAGCGTGATGGAGCAACAAAACCTTTTTAGGTGACAGTATTTCACATTACCCACCTCCGTGTTGTAAGCGACTTCCCCTGGATGGATCGTATTTGTACACTCAGCTGCAATAGTTCAAAGAAATGATAAGTACGGTACTTGAGTCAAGCAGATCTGCTTCATTTCAAAACAACCAAATACAAGAAATCTTGAAGCTGCAAATAGGTTAATTTTCTTTTTAAGTTTAGAACTAAATTATTTGGAATCAGATATGAATCTCTCCCAAAGGAATCATTTCTGTATGTGGCAGCTTGTTTTCTGCAAATCAGCTCACCGTTTGCATTTAACTTATTTTATAAAGTAGCCCTGTAACATTTCAAAGAGTAATAATAAAACTTTTTTAAGTTGACCAGTCACAAATTTAGTGAATAAATTAAACCAAAAAAATAATAATTGTCTTATTTATCTTAAAGGCTAATACTGAAGGAAAAAATTAACAGGTGGTTCATTTTGCTGGTGACTTTGTATAACATAAAAAGAATTAAGCCATAGAGCATATCCTTGAGGTATGCTTATTGAATGTGGAAATCACTGAGTCAAGCAGGGCAGCTTAACAAGAGGAGGACTCTGGGCCCATTTAAAATCTGATGTAGCACAGTCCATCCTCAACTGTTGAGGCGGGGTAAGAACTGAGGCTTGGAAGTGTGTTATTTTAGAGTGGTAAGGAGATAGAAATAACAACAGGATTTAAGGAATCTATGTGGTAGCAAGAGGATTAGAATGGGAAGAGAGGAAAGGTCCTCCAACCCTACTCATTCGTGGGTAATCATACAGGGTGCCCTACTATGTATGGTTAAAGTTCCATGGAAAATTGACACACAGTTTACAGAAGGGTTCTCCAGAGCCTGGAATCAGTGGGAGAGCCGGGAATGAGAACATGAGTACTAAGGGATACAGAGGGAGGAGACAAACCCCAAGCTCCAAGCTGCTGTGCCACCTGTGAGAAGGGGAACAAAACCATTGCTGTCACCAAATGAGGTGGCTCCTATCACTAATAAGATCCCAACCACTGACTGTAACATGGGAAGTGAAGACACATTTTTACAAAACATAGAGACAGCGTATTATACGAGAGAGAGAGAGAGAGAGAGAGAGAGAGAGAGAGAGAGAGAGAGAGAGATGATGATGATGGCCCAAGGTCTAGAGCTAACTTTTAGAAGCTTGTGACAATGGGCATATTTCTCACTCCCTGATCCTTCCAAAATTGCACCTAATTACACTCACTTGTGTAACTGATGGATCTGTGGGATTCAAGGCTGACAACAGAAATAAAAATGTTTATTGTAAATTGCAAACTCCTATAAAAAGATAAAGTCATACACTGAAGAATAAAGTTCATATTTCTAATGACCTCATTTGACATATTTGATTTTATTTTTTAATGTTTATTTATGTTAGAGAGAGAGCCTGCTTGAGCCTGCATGTGCACATGTGTAGGCAGAGGAGGAGCAGGAAGACACAGAGTCCCAAACAGGCTATGCACTGACGGAGCGGGGCTCAAACTCATGAACTGTGAGATTGTGACCCGAGTCGAAATAGAGGGTTGGTTGCTTAACTGACTGAGCCACCTAGGCACCCCTCAATTGATATTTTTTTAAACAATGAGTTTCTTTGTTCACTTACAATACAAATCAATGTATTAAAACAATAATTATGTACATATATACATTTTAGGCATACATCTATTCCATAAGGTAGGAGTTATGACTGCAATTACATAAAAGAATGATACTCATGAGATTTTTTAAAAATGTGCACTTATTAATCTAAAATATTCCTAAATTAAACATCACTGTTGTAGATACTAAATATCAGTCATAACTATTAGATTGGTTTTTCCAGCTCCCCAGTGATTAGGCTCCACTTAATACCCTACTTGTCAGGGCACCTAGGTGGCTCAGTCAGTTAAGCTTCCAACTTTTGATTTCGGCTCCTGTCATGATCTCCCAGTTTGTGAGTTCAAGCCCCATGTCAGGGTCTGTGCTGACAGTGTGGAGCCTGCTTGGGATTCTCTCTTCCTCTCTCTGCCCCTCCCCTGCTTACGTGTGTGTGCAGGCATGCTCGCTCTCTCGCTCTCTCTCTCTCTCTCTCTCTCAAAAATAAATAAATAAACATTTTTTTAAAATCCCTACTTGTAGGCCAGTTTGGACTCAGTCTCTGAACTATTACTGACTCAAGCAGAAAGCAGCCCCAGGACCTGAGTATCTCACTTAGAGGGTTTGTCACTCTGCCTCCTCCATCTCCAGCCTGTGTGTGATTTTTCCTGCACGAGGCTCCCAGAGGCCCAACCCTTGGCTCTCCATTCCCAAAGAGCAAATCGCTCGCATTTGCTGAGCCGTTCTCTCAACCCCTGGGGTAAATGCAATCCCGACCACCTGCATGGAGCACAGCATGTAGTACAAAGGCCCTCAGAAACTGCCAACGTGCTTACCATTCTCCAGCTCGCCGTCTGAGGACTAAAACCCTGCTTGGTTGCCAAACACCCTCTCCAAAGACTCATTTTTTACCTTAAAACCTAAGTTTTAGTCTTGTTTTCTGTGGGGAGCTTCCAGAAGAACAAAGATCAGTGTCTGAAGGCAGGGCAGTGTTATCGCTCCCAATTCAGGGCTGGAGACAGCCAGTCTGGGCTTTCTTATCGGCCCCTCAGGCGCTGCGCTAAAATCGCAGTTTCGGTTTCCCCTTTAACCTAGCCTTTTCCTAAAAATCACTTGACCCTGTTTCCTAGCAACAGACCTAGGTCGGCTGCCTTGCTTCCTGCCTTCTACCCTTTATAAGATGTGTGTATTCTCTCAATAAACGAGGCTTGATCAGAGACTTTGTCTTGCCTCCATTTTCTGTGCTCCCTGCCCTACCCCATTCTCACTCCCTCCCTCAGGAACCTGCGTTGACCGACCTGCCAGTCGGGGCAGTTTTCCTTGCACACATTTCTTGGATCTGTTGACTTGGAAGGCAGTAAATGATAACACGACCTAGATTTCTGATGCTGTGTGAAATCCTTGTTTTTCCATCAGGTTGACATAGTTAGCATTTTCTTCTATATTGACCAAGCTTTATAAAAATTATAGTACATTCATGTGTTCACTTATTTGAAATTCCACTGTCAGCATCAGTTTCAATTCCCTCAATCTCTTGACAGATCTAACACTGACCCCGCCAACCCACCCTCCTAGACTTTTCAGACAAATTACCATGCTTCTATAGTAAGTTGTTAGATACAATACCTAATTCCAATCCAGTGCAAAAGATACAGATATGTATATATATATATATATATATATACATGTATATGTCTATATACATATTCATACACATATGTACATATGCATACATATATTGTATATACACACAGATGCATATATTTTTATATTTGCATAGTCTTTTTTTCCTTACACATTAGAACTCAATGGATATATATTGTGCTGTAATTACTATTTAAGAAAAAACACCAAGATTTAAAAATAACTATTTTAAAAATCTACTGACCCTTAGAAGAATTCTTCTTAGAAGGAGACCAAGCACAAGTCCACACAAGGCATATCAAAAACCAATGCTGTCTGCTTGCATTTTTATAATAACTAAGATTGATCGAATGTGCCCTTGCAAGGGAACAATAATGGTGGCACGTTTTCACAAAAAGCAAATGCATGTAAAACGGTTAGTCCAAAATTTGTAAAGTTTAGTTCTTCATTTTTATGTTAGAAACACATCTAAATTTGGAAATACCATAACTTCTCCTTTAAAAGTGCTTTAAAAGCAAAAGTTAACTATTTTGCTCACAAATGCAGTGTCAAAGAATGAAAGTTTCTTGAATATTTTACATAGACTTAGTTATATGTTACATAGCCTAGCATCTCTATTAGTCCATGAAGTTAATCTGCATTGTTTTAAAAATAAATAGTTGCCAATATTTATAGCAATGCCTTCAACACTAGCCAAATTATGGAAAGAGCCCAAATGTCCATCAACTAATGAATGGATAAAGAAGATGTAGTTTATATATACAATGGAATACTACTTGCCAATGAGAAAGAATTAAATCTTGCCATTTCAACAACATGGATGGAACTGGAGGGTATTATGCTAAGTGAAATAAGTCAGTCAGAGAAGGACAGATACCATATGTTTTCACTCATACGTGGAACTTGAGGAACTTAACAGAAGACCGTGGGGGAAGGGAAGGGGGGGAAAAGTGGTTTCAAACAGAGGGAGTGAGGCAAACCACCAGAGACTCTTAAATACAGAGAACAAACTGAGGGTTGATGAAAGGGCAAGGGCAAGGGGAAAATGGGTGATGGGCATTGAGGAGGGCACATGTTAGGATGAACGCTGGGTGTTATATGTAGACGATGAATCATGGGAATCTACCCCAAAACCAAGAGCACATTGTATACAATTTATGTTACTTAACTTGACAATAAATTATATTTTATAAAGTGTGAACAATAAGGTTGTGAACCCCCATGAAGATGAGAAGTAAAAATACATACCACTAGCATATAGAAAAAATAAATAAATGTAATAAGACACACACGGAAATGAAAAAATTTACTGCCACATATTTAAGCAATAAGTTCAACAGCAAAAACAAGCAAAAAAATTGTTGGAGAACACCAAAGCCACTGTGTCCCAATGTGGCAACAGCAGTGATTTAAGAAATGGTCCTGTCAATCCGGAGGCTTTAAGACACAGCCAAAACTTATTTTCTGGAAAACTGAGTGTGAATCACATCACAATAAGGTAACAGAGAGAGGCAGGGACCTGGACAATGCATGCCCCAAATAACCACGACTTATATACATATACATGTTTCTTTGTACATTTATATTTGCAATCAAGAACACAGAGACAGATGCATATTTTCTTACCAAGCAAAATACATCTGTGAGCCAGATTCAATAAATTTGTAGCAAAAGCAAGCAGCAAAATCAGAAAAGTCAAGTGGGAAAAACAGTAGTGTCAATTGGAAAGGCATAGATCACTTTTAAAAGTCAGTGTATTAAAATGTAGATGTAGAAATGAGATGTGTCAGATTGTGATACAAATGTAATGATGAAAAATGCTGTCATTTTCCCCACATAAAAAATAAGAGTCAAAGAAAATATGGGGGGGAAAACAAAACAAACAAAAAGCCCCAAAACCAAAACCAACTCAGAAAACAGAAAGTGAGTATTTATGTTCATAGGAACCATGATTCAGGAGATATGATTCAGAAGCAAATGTTATGGATTTGTATCTAAACATACCTTCTCATGATAATAATTTCTAAATGTTTCAAGCAACATTATAAAATTATACAGCTGTAATGTCACTTCCTGAAACTCTTGTAAGAACAATTACATTTATAAAACAAGTGTGCATATGTATATGTGGGCATGTTTCCATGCACACACACATATATATGGATATATTCTGCAATTCTAAGGGAAGATTTATCCAAAAGGTATAAAAATAGCTGTTATTTGTACCCCTCTAATAAGAATGTGAGTTATTGACTAGCTTATAGAATTAAATAGATGATAAAATCTTTGTAAAATTGCAACTATGGTACTTTAATCCTTTTGATATGAGTAAATTATAAGCAAAGCCATTGCTATAAGGTTTAACAAACTGAATATTTGTCATTATTTTCCCTGTTTTATAAATGAAGAAAGTGAGCATTTGAAAGAATAAGAAGCATTTCAAAAACCACACTGTGAGTAGGGGAGATGGTTTGAATTTCAAATATGATTTTCCCAATCCCATGTGCATGCTCTTTACTTTTGCTTACCTTTTGATATTTTGTTTGATATTCATTACATTAACTGATCTTTGTGGTGCATTTATTTTTTCTCTATCCTAGGTTGACTTAAGTTAGTTGTCATTAGCTCAGATAATAGGAATCTTTTTGATTGTTATATATGTTGTATTCTAAAACTATTAATTGGACTTGATTTCACTCAATATCATCATATTTGATCATTATTTAAGCTTTATAGAGTCTATGTATTTCTGAAATAACTGAATGGAAACAGTTAACTTCAGAAACCTGAAACCAGTGTTTAGTGATAGGATTACCACTGAGGAAGAGAAAGACTGTTTTCTCTAGGGACAGACACATCAGATGCAATGCAAAACCCCTTGCCTTCCTCTTTTGTCTGTAAGCAACACACAAATCTTAAGAGAAATTTATACTTGTACTAATTTTATAGTCAGTTCAGAATATTGGAACCCGTTACCCATCTCTGATTACTTTTATCTTTAGAATTTGTGTTTTGGGCCAGATTTAAAAAATTACTTTGTTTTTGCTGGCGCCCTGAACAGAATCACCCCAGTGTCTATTTCTTTTCATAATAGGACTTCTGATTTCAGGTGGTTAAAAGAAAAGACGGGTCCTTCAGACATTATAGGTAAGTGTTTTCTGCTACTTCCGAAAAACTTCTAAATTACATCTCAAGAGCTTTCTGAGATAGGTGTTTACATCCACTAAAGTAAAATCAGCCCTATTGGGCAAATGTGACCTTCTCCCTCAAATTCCTTGGGAAGAACTGGCTGTGAAGGGAGAAAAATTTATATTCAGGTTAGCAACGTTTAAAAAATTTTCAAGCTCCCTAGGAGTTTTATGAATTTTGAATATAAGCAATATCATCTAATTATGTGAGAATGACTTTGCAAATAAATCGATGTCTTGCATTGCGCTTTTGAGTAAACAAACCTCACTGAGTTCTGCTAACTTTTCTATTTTTTTCTTGTCTTTTTAAATCAAGAGATGAGTAGCAACACTACCACACCCCACTCCCTAAAAGAAATGTTAAAAATGGACACCGTGACTTTGATCATAGCAGATCAACTGCTGAATTATGGTCATTTTTTTGCATTTCTGCTAATCATTTCAGAGCCTGAAAATTTATTTCAGAAATTTGTCTTGCAAGACTGTAAAAGGTTAGAAATTTAAAGGAAAAAAAAATCCTCCAAAGCTTCTTGGCAACTCTTCCCTGGAGAATAACTTCAGGCTTAATCTCCAAAGTACTAACAGATGTAAACACTTTATATTTTCCACAGGTAATTGCCACATAATTTTCGAATTAATATTAAAAAAATAATTACAACCTAATCAAATTACGTCTTTCTCTCTTGGGTCAGTCTAATTTAAATAGAATCAAGGAAGGAAGTAAATGGGTTCAATTCTCACATTAAAAACCACCTCCCTCTGCCTGCTCAGGTGTGGAATTTCCCGATTAGGCAAGCTCTAAGTTCAGAGTTCCTAGACAAAAGAGCAAGATAGACAGGTGTCTTTCCCCCATGTTCACTATGTCCATTCTTTCCATAATCCTGCAGTGGAAAGCTATATGGATTTTGAGGTTTGAGTTTGATACATTTGCTAACATATGATTAATTGCATTTAAATTCTAGCTCGACTTACTTTTCAAATGAATACAACTCTTTATATAGTAACTACCTTCTGCAGAGATCGGAATACTCACAAACCAGATGTGTTATCAAGTGATATAGGATATACATGTAAACACGGTTTTTAAATTTTTTTTGTATTGTATTTATTTTTGAGAGACAGAGAGACAGTGCGAGCAGGGGAGGGTCAGAGAGGGAGACACAGAATCTGAAGCAGGCTCCAGGCTCTGAGCTGTCAGCACAGAGCCTGACGTGGGGCTTGAACACACAAACTGTGAGATCATGACCTTAGCCGAAGCTGGATGCTCAATTGACTGAACCACCCAGGCGTCCCAAACACATTTTTTTAAACATTCAATATTTTTCTTTCTAAACAAATTATTTGAATTTGTCTTGATATCGTACATCCAACATAGTTAAGTGTTTTATCTTACTCATTTGAAGAAAATTTTCCTAATATATATCACATGAATAATAATTGATCTGTGTTCAAAATATAAAAAAATGAATAAACATACATTAACTAAATAAAACAGAATGAAATCTTTCTGCAAATATCATTTGAATCAACAGGTTCAAATATCTATACCCTTAAAAATAATAAGGTTAATATTTATTAGTTCTTTCAATAAATATCGATGTGCAAACTATGAATACTTTATATTGATATTTGATACTCAGAATATTGATTTATAGGCCACTTGGAGAAAAGAAAGATTCATTTATTATTTATTTACCAATGATAGACTCAGAGTAGCATTTTATATTTCAGAAATGGTTTTCCACTTGAATGGTAATGGCTGTGTTATGAAATCCTTGATTATATTTCCCTGCTTTCTGGTCCTATGTGCTGGATTTATCTTTTGATGCATAGAAATGTAGCCATACAACAGCTTCTATTCACCAATCATTTCCATGACCTGTAATGAGGTAATTCATTTCAATATGAATGAAGGAAACGAACTGGGTTAATATTTCACGTGCCTGTATTATTCAGCAATTCCTATGAAAAGAAGTGGCATGAATAAAAAGGTAATATAAGAAGCTAGTAAGTTAAATAGCAAAAGGAAGAAGGAAAAGGTGTAAGAAATAAGATTGGAAAAGAACTTTAGTGAACAAAAGCAAACTTAAAGTTGAACTTGAGTAAGAAAAGAGATTTGTTTAATCCTGATTAAATATCCCTAATTTCTGGATACCCTTCTTTTGCCATATACTATATCAGAATGCTGATGTCAATTTATTAAGATAGATCTATAAATAGACACACATATATTCATGCATTTAAGTATTTTTTTAACTCCTTCTATGTGGAAGACACTGTCCTAAGCCCTTGGAGATACATTGGATAAAATCAATGAGTAATTAAATAGATGAACAATAAAAACCTTGAAGATGTGAAGAGGAAATGAATGATAACTTCTCCAAAGATAGTTACTTTAGCTAGACAAAAATTTAAAGCAATGTGTAGCCAAGGAGTGATTTAGATATAAATTTTTTATGAAAAAATTTCTACTTGCTATTTCCATTGCAGGTATAAATACCATAATAAAAACTTCCATCTTAATAACTCATCTGTACTGGACTCAACAGAAAATGACAGTCTTTCACCTGCTGTTCTCCAGAGGACATTGTTTCTTTTGTACCATAAACAGAGGATTGCTTCTTCATTGCTAGATCTCAAAAGAAAAAGAAACTGGTCTTCCTAAGGTCATGGTTTAATAATAGTCAAAGAGAAAAATATTAGCTAAAGAAATTGCTGCTCTTTGAAAAAGGTTTTTCAGTTTCATAAAGTTTCTTAAATAAAAAAATGACTAGCTAAATCTGAAACACTTTTTTTAAAAGTCTAAGAATGTCCAATTGCTATACATTTGAAAGGTCCGAAGAAGTCATTATAAGTCCTTTTTTACACTCAACTGTATTATGTTATTGAAAAAAAAAATTCTTCAAAAACATTTAAACTTAATATTCAACAAAGAAAGAAATAAACTAAGACATTAGAGTTTTACTGATGTTGTCATCAACCAAAATGAGGTTAAAAAAGGAAAATCTGTGGTAATCTCATTTAACTTCATCAGTGGCTGGTTCATGCCAATATATGGTGTGGTGTGCAAACTTCTAAAGTGTGTTTACATTTTGCACCTTTGTATTTTATGGAAGTAATCACATAGAGACTATGCTTTTACAGAGTGAAACGTTCAACTCAGAAATAATATCATTGGTCATCTGAGAAATATCTAACAACTTTTTCTTGGGCAGGAGGTGCTGATTTTTAATTTTTACTGATTTGTATGGTGTTAAAACTTCCACCATAACTATCTTCAAGCTATCAAGTTGGTGTCACTGGGAATGGAGTTGGGAAGAGATGCACCCACTCTACTTCATGAGCCAAGGGGAGGAGCTGGCTGCAGCAAATCACTGGATTATTTGATCAAATATAACATGCTGTCAGTTGTACAACACCATTTTAACTACCAGGAAGAAACAATGCTGTCAATTAAATTATGAGAAAATGTTTTGTTATCACTTTTCATTTTTTACTTACTAGAAAAGCTCTTTCAAAGATTCTGTGGCTCCAGAAGGGTTTCCAACCCTCTATTCAACTTGAGAAACTGAAGGAGACAAAAAGATATACAGATAAATAGAGTTCTGGATAGAAGTTCTGGATAGAGCTCTAGTTCTATCACTAGAACTGGGGAGTGGCCCAAATACACTTAAGTTGCCTTTCAGAGTCCTTTCCTGGTGAAAAAGCCAATCCAGGATGTTAAGGCTCATGCTTGACAGAGAGGAGTTGGTGCAGAAAAATTGTATAGGTAAAACCTGAGAGATCTGTGGTGGAGAGATCTTACCCTATCAGCAGTTGGATTTCTCCCTTAGTTGAGTCAAATTTGGAAATGGCAGTAATCATCTGCAAATATACTGCAAGACACCATATTATGATTTTAAGACTATTGAAATCTGAAAAAACACAGCCCTAAAAATCAATAAGATATGGTGTATTAAATAGAGCAATAATGATAGCTAAAAGTGATGGAAAACATAAGACTCTCTTCAAAGCTTAAAATGTCTTATGCATTAAAAGTATGTTTCAGAGACTTCTAGTTTCTGGTCCAGCTTGTAAGGAATGGGAAGTGGTTACCCCCATCTTCACAAGAAAAAAAAGCTGAATTAAAACTCAATCACTTTCATTAGATGTATCAGAGAATTAAGGTCACAGGGCAAGCTGCTACCCCCAAAATTGGAGAAACAGGTGATACAGAGATTCACAAATTACCAAAGCAAAAACTTCCACTGGAACCAATACCAGGGTAGGAACATTTAAACTGTACTTGATGATTGCTGGAGGCTCAGTATGAACAAGACTAAGAGTTAAAAACTCCAGGGATGGGGCGCCTGGGTGGCTCGGTTGGTTAAGCATCAGACTTTGACTCAGGTCATGATCTTACAGGGTCCGCATCAGGCTCTGTGCGGGCAGCTCAGAGCCTGGAGCCCGGTATGGATTCAGTGTCTCCCTCTCTCTCTGCCCCTCCCCTGCTCACACTCTGTCGCTCGCTCTCTCTCCCTAAAATAAATAAACATTTAAAAATATCAAGGGAATCTCAGTCTTGGGGAAGCTCCTACACTTTTGTGAGTTGTACCTCCAGCTGCCCAATGAGGAAGAAAATAGAGGGACAGGAAAAAAGAGATTGTAAGAGATTGTAAGTCAAAGAAAGGATGGTGGGAAGAAGGAAGGAAATAATGGAAAGGAAAATAAAAAGCATAAAAATCTGCCTCTGGTTCTGAAAATAATTCTAAAATTTTGGATCAAAACTACACAGGACAACTGCAGCCTGAGTGAAATCAGAGCATTGCTTTTTAAGGTAACAGCATTCAAGTACCTAACAGGAAAATGATTTTGATACCCACAGGAAATGATAATGAAAAGGAAAAACTATTGGACTTTTCTTTTCTTTCTACTATTACTAACAATGATGTGCTTCAGGTTGCAAAACAAAAAGTGATCATTAGGTAAATAGCAAGATTTTTGTCTTAGTTTCTTTTACAGCTTTGAGAGTTAAGAGAAAAAGCATCTGGGGGAATGAAACGACAAAAGAGAAACAGATACACCTACTCTCACTCTATAAAATCAGAGAATCCTGGAAAGCAATTTAATCTGAAGAACATTTAGAATCATGATTAAAGTCACTGTTTACTGCCTAACACAGATACCATTATATCAGTGAGTCGAGGTTGACCATCAGCCACATCAGAACAACATTGTCTTCAGGGAAATTTTAGGAGACCCATTCGGTTATGTCCTAAAACTGTTTCAATACCCAGACTTCAAAATTATGATGATGAATATATGAAAAAGGAGAAAGTGTATAGCCCACTAATGAAGAGTTCAAAATATTTCTGTCAGCTTCAAACCAATGAGCAGAAACAAACTGCAGTGCTCTAAGGAACTGGTAGGAGATAAAAAAAAAGGACGAAGTTTCTGGAAAAAAACTTTTCTAGGAAAAAACATAGTTTTATTCTTATGTTTGTTTATATGTTTTGTGCCATCGTTTGATTTTCAAAATGCACAAACAAGTTCTAGGTTTATTTTTTATTTTGTTTTTTTTTTTTTTGCCCTTTTAACAATGATCTCTCTCTTTAAAATGTTATGTACCACCAGGAGAAAATAATACACACCTATAGGAATGTTCAGCATGCATTCCTACACTGTGCCTCTTTGTTATCAGATGGAATTTTAAACTACAAAATACAGAGATAAATATAAGTCTCATTGAATGGAAAGGAGAGTGGAGGCTCAAGATGGCAGCATAAGAAGATCCTGAACTCAGCTTCTCCCAAAAACACACCAAATCTACAGCAGCACATGAATGAATTCCCTCTGAGAAAGACCTGAAAACTAGTAGAACAGCTCCTACCCAAAAAGGATAAAAAGACTGCATCGAGAGGGCAGGAGAACTGGAGAAATGGTCTTACCCCGTCCTTGGTGTAGCGGCCCACAATCAGGAAAATACCACAGTTGTGGAACTTATCCCCAAGGACCAATGATTTTTTCCTCCACAGCAGGCACCTCCACCCTTGAGGCCCACACTAGAGAGGTTATCCCTTAAAACATGCAGCTTAGAAAACCAGTGGGGTTTATATCCAGGAGACACAAAAGTCTGTGGGGAATGGAAAATCCACTCTCAAAGGGCTTGTGTACAGATTCACTCACCCTGCGAACCAGTGCCAAAGCAACAGTTTGAGAAACACCTGGACCATACATAAAGGAGATTTCTTAGCTAATCCCAAAGCATCTGCCAGGGGTGCAGATCGGTTGGGATTTTCTCTGGAGACAATGGCATTGGTTGGCACCGATTTTGCTTTTTCACTCTACCTTGCTGGCTAGCACCAGTGGGCTTGCTGCAGCCGGCAGATTTATGTAGTCCACACAGGGGACACCCTTTGATCACCTGAGTCTAGTGATTAGGGGGTGGGAGGGGGCTATGTGTCTGGGCACCACAGGGCTAACCCAATCAGAAAGACAATTCCTGGCAAGCTATCATCCCTAGGGCATAACGCAGACAACAGACTGAACTCCCAGTCTTCCAGTGAAAAAGGCCTATTTACTCGTCCTGGAGCTTTAGGCTGAGGGGCAAATATCAGATTTAGTACACATCTAAGGGCTAACAGAGGTGACCTCAGGGAACACAGGCCAGAGGATACCATTGTCACACTCTCCTTTGGCCTCTACGGATCTCACTGGTACCTCTCAGAAAAGAGTGTAAATTGTTGGAAGCCCCAATTTTTGCACTGTCACAAAGAATATATATTCAAATCACCCAGTCTTAAGGTCAGGAGAGGGTATGACAGTAGTTTCACAGAACCATATGTTTGCATACTTAATTTTTTTTAATGTTCATTTTACTTTTGAGTGAGACACATAGCACGAGTGGAGAGAGGCAGAGAGAGAGGGAGACACAGATTTTAAAGCAGGCTCCAGGCTCTGAGCTGTCAGCACAGAGCCCAACGTAGGACCTGAATCCACAAACCATGAGATCATGACTTGTGCTCAAATCAGATGCTTAACCGACTGAGCCAGCCAGGTGCCCCTGTTTGCACACTTTAAAAGCTGCTGCCTAAGAGTCTGGCTTCCAATAAGCTTACAACTAGGTGCTTACTGAGATCTCTGTCTTTGGAACAACATCAAGTGAAATAATATTAGAGTTACTGGGATACCAGAGGGAGAAGAGAGAGAAGTGGTAGAGGACTTATTTGAAGAAATAATGGCTGAAAACTTCCTTAACCTAGGGAAGGAGACTGACATTCATGTTCAGGAAGTGTAAAAAGTTCCTAATTAGATAAAACCAGAGAGATCCACACCAAGACACATTATAATAATATTTCAAAAGCTAAAGAAAAAAGAGACACTTAAAAGCAGCAAGAGATAAGCAACTTGTTATACAGAAGGGAACTACAATAAGGCTGTCAGCTGGTTTTTCAGCAGAAATTTTGCAGGCCAGAAGGGAGTGGCATAATATATTCAAAGGGCTGAGAGCAAAATCACTTCCAACCAAAAATACTCTATCAAGAAAGTTTATCATTCAAAACTGAAAGAGAGATAAAGAGTTTTCCAGACAAGCAAAAGCTAAAGGAGTTGATCACCACTAAACCAGTTTTGTAAGAGATATTAAAGGGAATTCTTTAAGCTGAAAAAAAGCACTAACTAGTAACATACAAAAAATATGAAAATAAAAATCCCACTGGTAAAGGCAAAATATAGTAAAGGTAATAGATTCACCATTTATAAAACTACTATGAAGTTTAAAAGACAAAAGTAGGAATGGAAAAGGTATTCCATGAAAATGGACACATTTCCTACAAAAAGAAAACAGACATATCTATATTTATATCACACAGAATAGACCTTTAAAAAAAAAAAGATTGTTGGGACACCTGGGTGGCTCAGTTAAGCATCCTACCTTGACTCAAGTAATGATCTCATGACTACTCATGAGTTTGTGCACCAAAGTGGGCTCTGTGCTGATGGCTCAGAGCCTGGAGCCTGCTTTGGATTCTGTGTTTCCCTCCATCTGCCCCTCCCACACTCATGCCCTTTCTGTCCTTCAAAAGTAAATAAACATTAAAAATTTTTAATAAAAGGGTATTGCATAATGATAAGGGGATCCAGAAAACAAGAATATATAACATCTATAAATTTTTATACAGCCAACACAGGAGGACCTAAATATATAAAGCAAATATTAACAGACCTAAAAGGGGGAGATTGACAACAGTACAATAATGATAGGAGACTATAATACCCCCACTTACACCAATGGATAGGTCATCCAGACAGAAAAGAAATAGCAGCTTTAAATGACACATTAAATCATAGGCACTTAATAGGTACATACAGAACATTATATCTGAAAGCAACAGAATATACAGTCTTCTCATGTGCACATGGAACATTCTCCAGGACAGATTATAATGATAAAAGAAATTGAAGAAGACATAAATAAATGAAAATATATCCCATGCTCATGGTTTGAATGAATTAATATAGTTAAAATGTCCATACTACTCAAGCAATCTATAGATTGAATGCAATCCCTATCAAAACTCCAATAATATTTTTCACAGAACTAGAACAAATAATTCTAAAATTTATATGGAACCACAAAACATACCAAGTAGCCAAAGCAGTCTTGAGAAAAAAGAACAAAGGTGGAGGCATTATGCTTCCTGACTTCAAACCTTACTACAAAGCTATAGTAATCAAAACAGTATGGTATTGAGAAGAAAATAGACACATAGATCAATAGAACAGAAAAGAGAGCCCAGAAATAAATTCATGCTTACCTGGAGCCAAGAATACATAATGAAAAAAGTATGAGGGAAAGATGAAGAAATGATATTGGGAAAACTGGAAACACACATACGAAAGATGAAACTTGATTACTATCTTACACCATGCATAAAAAATTGACTCAAAATTGACTAGACTTGAATGTAAAGCCTGAAATCATAAAACGGTTTGGAGAAAACATAGGCAGTAAACTCCTTAACATCAGTCTGGGTGATATGTATTTTTTAAATTTGATGCCAAAAACAATGGCAACAAAAGAAAAAATAAACGAACATGACTACATCAAACTTAAAAGCTTTTTCATACCGAAGAAAATAACAAGACGGAAAGGCAACCTACTGAATGGGAGAAAACATTTCAAACCATGTATCTGATAAAAGGTGAATATCCAAAATATATAAAGAATGCAAACAATAGTGAAAAAGCCCACAGCCCAATTTAAAAATGGGCAGAGGATCTAAATAGACACGTTTCTATAAAACAAAATATAAAGGTGGTCAACAGGTACATGAAAAGATGTTCAACATCTCTAATAATCACATTTATGCAAATCATAGCCACAATGAGATATCACTTTATACTATTAGAATAACTATTATCAGAAAGATACAAAATAACAAGTGTGAGGATTTGTAGAAAAGAGATCCCTTGCACATTGTTGGTGGGAATGTAAACTGGTGCAGCCACTATGGAAAACAGGACGGTTGTTTCTCAAAAAATTAATAGTAGAACCATATGATTCATTTGTTATAGTTCTGAATATTTATTCAAACAAAATGAAAACACTAAATTGAAAAGATACATGCACCAGTATGTTTACTGTAGCATTATTTACAATATCCAGGATATGGAAACAATGTAAGTGTCCATCAATAGATGAATGGGTAAAGGATATGTGATTACACACACACACACACACACACACACACACACACACACACACACACCAGAATGCTTCTCAGCCATAACAATTAATGAAACTTGCCTTTTATGACAACATGAATAGAACTAGAAGGCATTTTGCTAAGTGAAATAACTCATAGAGAGAAAGAAATCCCATATAACTTCAAATAGAGTATAAAAAAACAGAACAATCCAAACAAAAGTCACAGGTACAGAGAAGACGGATAGTCACCAGAAGGCAAAGGAGCTGGGGTTGAGCAACGTGGGAGAAAGGGGTCAATTGTATGGTAATGAACGGTAACTAGACTTAGTGGTGATCCCTTTGTAGTGTGTACAAAATCAAATTTTATGTGATACACTTGAAACCAATATAATGTTATATAACAATCTTACCTCAATTTAAAATATATGTACACATTTATAAATATATATGTAAATATATATGTATGCCTAATTAGCATTTGGGTATACGAGTGCTTCCAAGTATATCATAAAAATAATCACTTTAGGTAAGCAGATGGAGCAGGTTAAAGTAACAATTTAAATTAAAGGCTGAATTCTAAAAGGCAAGAAAACAAGTAGGGAGCTTTATATGTTCAGAAGCAGATATAAAATAAAAGACTACAGACTATTGAAATAAAGTTAAATACACATAATTTATAGCCTAAATTAGACTTTTCTGAGCACAGCTTTCCAAAAAACACACATTTATGAAAACTGATTAAACACTTATTAACTAAATGTGCTTTTTTCAAGGTCTATGTTAAATAGAACAGTAGCCAAGATAGGAAAGTAGATGGCTGCCCCCAGATCATTAAAAAATGTAGTCCTCGTGCCAGCTACAGGCATGGTGTTGTGTGAAAATAGCACTCATCACTGCCACATCTAAACTAGGAAAAGAACAAATACATAGGTTTACTAGTCTGGATGGGCTTTCGATACCCATGTACTCCCCCCATGCTTCACCCTCACCGAGCTATATCTCATTTATCTCAGAGAGGTAAATGCTTAACGTTTTTCTTTCTGTGGTACACAACAGAAAAGAACAAAGCAATCTGCTGCCTCTCTTAATACTATTTCTTGTTTATAACAAATCATATTTAGGAAAATTCTTAAATTCTAGATTACATATATATGGTTTAGGCAGCCCATATTAACTGTTGAGGTATTTTTGTTTCAGGGTTTGGATAATGGACCAAACATAGCCATTTGGCCTCTAAAAGAAACTGAGTTATTTGATTGCCAAGATTTGGCCACACCTTATCTAGGTGTGAATCCTACCTAGAAGGAAATCATAAGACTCTATCTTCATTACGGACTTGGAAAAAAATTTGCCTTGCTTCTCGGGATAGCTCAGTAGAAATATTTCCTCAGAGAGAGAGCAAAGTAAGTTTATGTCAGAGGCAAGTCAGAAAGGATTGTCCTTCAGGAAATAGACCAAGGACGGCTATTAGCAGGGGTGAATATTGAAATGCTAGCCACTCAGTACATCAGGGCAGCACTGATGAGTGTAGTTGCCTTCCTTGTCAGAACATGTGCTGGTCTGACCCCCCAGTGACTGTACCAGTGGGCACCAGTTGACCTGCTGGCCAGATCATGAGCTCCAGCACAACCCAGTTAGGCATCTCATGAAAACGGACATCAGCACAGATGACACCCAAGGGCAGTGGGATTGATGCATGCTCTGGGATACAGGGACATCACTATGTGAGAATTTTCACAAATCCTGTTTCTTGGACTACTCACCTAATACTGTTGGAGGTGTTTGTTAAAAATTCAGATTCCTGAACTTCAGAATGAGAAACTATGGAGTTTCTTCAGGGATGATGAAATTCTACTATATATTCTGGATGATTTTTATATTCACCAAAGTTAGAGAACCAGTGTACTGTATGTATGGACCGACTTCATGGAAGCATTCAGAAACATTTCCAGGTAAGTTATCTCTGTAGGGAAGAGTCATTGGCATTAGGGAGGGAGAGCATGTATAACCATGACAGAGCCAAAAGGGCCATAAGTCTAAGAATGAGTCATCACATTACAACAATGACAATAAAATTATATCGTGCTCCTTGAGTTTTTCAGGAGATAAAATATACTTCTATGAATTCTCTGATTGGTGTGATATGTTTCCTTAATTTGGAGTTGGAACTTAGGCCAATTAAAGTATGAACTACTTCAATTATAGGGATATAAACAACGCATGCCATTTAAGCCCATTCCCTTTTCAATCCTCTATATAAACTGAAAATATATACTTAGTATCATAATCTTTCTACCCCTTCCTGCTTTACCTGGTGGACAAGAACTATCTAATCCCTGGAGGTGTATATGCTCTGTTACAGCAGCGGGTCATTCATCCTAGATAGAGAAGAACATCCTGGAAAGTTCTACTTTCTCTGTTGTGTTTTCATAGATACTCAATTCACGACAAACGAGTTCTCTAAAATCTCTAATACTGCGCAATTCTATGTAGTGATGTAATGTGAACCTATTTATCGTATTGTTTTTTATATATACGTCTCCTGTGAGATTAGTTTGTGTTAATTCCTTTATAATAAGCAACTTTTAAACTCTGGTCAATAATTATTTTTCTAGACTTTTAGTCTAGGTTATTAAGTCTAATTGATCATCCAAGGAAAATAGTGCTCAGGAATGATCTACACTCTTAGTATCCATAGATGATATCACTAACTCTACTTTCTAAACGTATTATTTATTCCATTGTTCAAGTGACTGGAAATGGCTTTATTTGTAAAAGGCTTTAACAGAACATGATTAAAAATGAACAGCTTTAAAATTACTGTTGCATGGGTCCCTGGGCTATGGCACCACATGTGATAAAATGAATCTTTCCAGGAAGAAACCTTTCCTTCTCTCTCTTACCTTCACATTAGCAATGCGATCTTACCGGTTTTAAAGTATTTTAAAATTTTTTCTAATCTTAATTGTGTAAGTGTAATATATATGAATATTGAGATGCGTTATTTTATTGTAATCCAACTTATCTAGCAATAGAAAAAAAAACTCTAAGTGTGCTTCTTAAAGGATATATGTTTCATCTGCTCCGCATGGTATATTTTTTGGTCCCATCATTTTGCATTTTAATATTTAGAGTCTAGTGGCTATTTTTTAATTTGTTCATTCATTGATTTTTTTTCTTCCAGTAAACATTCATTCACCCAGTAAACATATTTAAGGACTCACCAGATTGCCAGCTCTAAGAGCTCAGGTGAAATACTACTGAGGACTCCCTTCTGTGTTAGAATTCACAAAAGGAATAATACTGATATTAAAAAGTAAAACTAAATGCATCATTTGTTCATCCAAAAACATTTGTCAAGTACACACCAGGCTTATGGTATCTTCTATGTCTTAGGTGTGTTCTAAGTGTTAGGGTAATATAACCTCGGTATTTCCATGCTCTGACGTTTCTTCAAACAGTAGATTCTGATTATATCTAGGGTAATCAGAAGATTTGGTTTCTGGAGTGCCTGGGGCTCAGTCGGTTAAGCGTCTGACTTTGGCTCAGGTCATGATCTCACAGTTCATAGGTTCAAGCCCAGCGTCAGGCCCTGTGCTCAGAGCCTGGAGCTTGTCTTCAGATTTTGTGTGTCCCTCTCTCTCTGACCCGCCCCTGCTCATGCTGTCTCTCTCTCTCTCTCTCTCTCTCTCAAAAATAAATGAGACATTAAAAAAAAAAGATTTGGTTTCTTACATGTGTCTGTTCTCTTACGTTATACAATACTGTAATATTATACATATATGTATATATATATATGTATATATATATATATACACACACACACATAATATATATATATAACTTACATATAGTATATATATAGTTTTCAAGTGTAGACTTTATGATATTTTGCCAGTGAGTATCCCTGAAGTGTACATTCTCATTTAGGACAATTCATTTCCCTTAAATTTGAAGTGTGAGCTCTCTAGCACAAAAAATAGCAAAATGTCTATGTGTTAAACAACAGACGTTACAAAGAGGTATCTTTATTCTTTTTGCTCTTGATCCTCCTTCTCAGGATTGCACATTGCTCATCCTATACAAAATGCCCTTCCACAAGTCCCTGTTTACCACAAATCTTATTGTTTCCCTGGGGAAAATTCCACCTTCTATTAACAATAGGAAGCTTTTCCTATTGTTTCTTTTTTGCACTGTAGGCCTGAAATTAAACTCAGGGCTTCTGTTGTATAGGTAGACATGGCCAATTCAGCTTAGTTTAAGAGGTCATAAACATAGCATGTGCTTTAAACTATAAACAGAGCTTCCTGATGGAATGAGCTATTAAGTAATATATCTCTCACACATAAATATTTTTCAGAGACCACAAGCTCTAATCTCATACAGGAGATTCTAGTCATATAGTTATAGTGGCTCTCCATTATTGTCTAAACCCTTATTAGGCTCCTTCATGTTCATCCTAAACCCAGCACACCGCAAAAAAAGACACTGATTCTAGCTTTCTGATGTTTGCTCATTTACTCAACCGCACACTAAACAAGTAGAAATTGACTATGTCCCACTGGTCTATGCTCTGGGTATCAACAGTATCCGGAGCATATTAAAGGTACAGCCTTAGAAGAGGTTTCTTTGGATACCAGACAAAAAGAGATACAAGCCTCAGATCATGTTGTGAAGAATTCTAAGTTTTAAAGATAATAGAAGAGGCTGAGCTTGGAAAGTAGAGTACAAATAGGTGAGGGGAATACCAGGAGAGTTTTGGGACATAGTTACAAAGGGAAGGGAATGATTCAATATTATTCAATGTAGGTAAAAAGTCTAGCAAGTAAAGAAATGGATAAAGTTCATTAAATTTACTGACCTGGAGATTATTGGTGACCTTGCTAAGAATTGCTCGGGGATATGATGGAGATGATGGTGAATTCAGATTGGAATACGTTTAAGGGTAATTGGAGATGAAGAAGTAAGTAGACACAGTGAGTATAGAAAACTCATGGACAAGGAAGAGAGAAAGCAGTGGCTATGTGGAGATAGGTTGATGAATCCAACTATTGTGTTTAACAAGGGAAGGTCTACACATGTTTAGCAGTAAATAATAGATTATTCTATACTTTAGAAGAGAGTGGATGCTGCCTTAATCAATTTAACTATTTTGATTCAATGCCTCCCTGTTTCTTCTACCAAAGGGGTCCAATTAAATTGTTTTGATTCAATAGTGTTCTCTAAAATTAAATGGTATGGAAAAACATTCAGGTAAGACATATTCTGTAATCTCCTTGAGTGTAGCGGTGTGACAAATCTTTAAGTCCAAAGGGCTTTATACTGTATTAAATGCTGAGATGGAGAATAGATATCACAGTATGAGAGTAGAAGGAGCACTAATTCGAATTTGGTAAGCCAAAGCTTCCTGTAAATGTTTCTGTTAGAAAGACAGTAAGTTTCATCAGCAGAATAGGGCAATTCTTAGAAAAGATAGTATACATGAAAGAACTGAGACTTTTGAAAATATTATATATTCAGAAACCAGAAGTAGGTGGATGTCACTCACGAAAATATCTACATCTTGTGTGGAGGAAAGAAGGGTTTGCAAAGAAAGGAGACAAAACCCTGCTCCTGAAGGCTTTTATGGCATGAGTTATGGAGTTTGATCTCTATCTGGAAAAATCTGGGGAATGATTGATGGATTTATGGAGAAAGAGATCATCATCATCATCATCATCATCATCATCATCATCATCATCATCACCTCCATGAAAGCTAACATACTGAGTGCTTATTTATCGTGTTCCTTCACTCACCCCACGTTGGGGGCCACTTGTCTGGTCCCGTCCAGGCCAGCAGGGCGGTAAATCCTTGTGGGTTTGTTCCTGAGGGAGGGAGAGAGAAATAGGGCAGGAGGGAGACGCAGAGAGTAGAGACAGCATACAGTATCTGATCAAGCCTCTTCTTTTTCTTTATTCAGAAAACACCGTATCTTATATAGGTTTCGAGGCAGGAGAACAAGGCAGCTGACCTAGGTCGGTTGCTAGGAAACAGGGTTAAGGGATTAGGGCTGGAGTAAAAGAGGAACCAAACTAAGGTTTTTAGCACAGCACTGAAGGGCCGATACCACCCTGCCTGTAGGCGATTGATCTTTGTTCTTCTGGCTTCTCCTGACAGGGAGTGGTGCTTCCCTGCCTATTTTTGTAACTCCCCTCAGGGAGTGACATATCCGGCTAGTAAATGGCCAAGCAGCTGAATCTTTGCAGCTTCCCACACCTATTCTGTGTCATACATCATTTTAGCACTGTCCATATATTATCATTTAATTCTTTTAGACACCCACAGAAATAAGCACAAATTTTATCTCCAAATTAGTAATTTGGAAATAAATCTATTGCTTGCAGAATCAAAGCTTGGAACTTAATGCCAGAATCTTCACCAGTGCTACCCATAAAAGGCAGCCACTTTTTACCACCACACTGTCTCAAAGGTGGGTTCTGTGGGGCCCTGTTTGCTTGTTTACATTGTTCTTCTGTAGCAAAGCCTCAAATTTGAGTTTCTATTTCCTGGATTGTATTCTTGTGCCCAAGCTATTAGGAAGATTTTCCCTTACTATTTTCGTTACTTTTTTTTTCCTCTTCTTTTTTTGGTGGTGGGGGTGGTTATGTTTAAATGAAGTTGCTCCTACAACACCAAAGACTTAATCATCCGTTTCCTATATAAAAGGTAGCTACTTTTTTGCATGGACCTCAAGTATATTGTAATATAGAGGTGGAATTTAAGGAAAGGTATTAAGCAGGCTGTGTTTTAGCTTATGGGCAAGTAATAAATTGTATCATGTATCTTGAATGTATCATAGATAAGCTGCTATATGATGATTGCCACTTCAGATAGCTGTGAAATTAGGAGATTAACTAGTTGTTACTTAACCTTCTAATTTCTGTATAAGTCTAAGTACATGAAATAGAAGTTGGGGATTTGATTTTTTACCTTGCTTTTCTGTTTGGACTGTAATTGTAACTACTATTGTGTAAATGATGGAAAATAATTGCATATGTTAAAAAAATAAATAAACAGAAAAAATAAATTAAAAAAAATTAAAAAAACAAAAAAGCTAGGTCTAGTTCCTGTCTTAGTAAGGCAGGACTCATAAAGAGGGATATTCTTCCATCAGAGAGTTTTCCAAACATCCTGAGAGGCCACACTATGGGTCAAATGGTCTCCAAAGCCCCCACAAGATGGTACACAAACATAAGATAAAATTTGTCACTATAAAACTTTTTTTAAATGAAAGAGTTGAATACTGTGAAAAAGAAGTATATCAAGATGAATGATGCATGGTGGGAGACTAGTTCTGCCATGTAACAATCATGTGACTTCTAAAATTCCTTAAAGTCTTCAGGCTTACCTTCCTCTTCTATGAAATAATTTACGATGATGTGTAAACTAGATGTAATATACAGACAGGGCAGGGAGAAAGCAGCCAAGTTTTCTTAAAGATTTTAAGTAACGTCTACACCTACCATGGGGCTCGAATTACCAATCCTGAGATCAAGAGTTAGTTTCATTCATGCTCTACTGACTGAACCAGGTAGGTGGCCCCAGAGCTGATATTTAAAAAAAGCAATGGCTTCTGCATTCTAGGGTCTAAGCTAAAACGTCTTAGGTAGGTAAGCCTTTCACGCACATATTTAGTGGTGCAGAGGTAAGGCAAGCTCTAGCCACTATTCCTTTAAAGAGTATGAATATAGTGATTATTCTACACAAACATACTTGAGACTGGACTCTCAGACTTCTGTTTAATAAATTATGTTATAATGATCTTTATTTCTTCTGAAAAGATATTTATAATAATTTTTTAAGGAAAACTTCTTACAGTGCATTAAAGAGGGTTTGTTAAATGTGCCAAGTCAGAGAAGTATTATCTTATTTGGGGATAGAGGGCAAGTTGGATCTCAAGAACACAGAGGCAGAACAGGGAGAAAGCCCAAGGCTGGTCACTCTAAGGAATAACAGAGCCATAGCACACAGGAACCAGTTGGGTTTTCCTTTTCTGTTTTATAATTCTGTTAGAGTATCTTAAATATGTACTTAAGTCTATTCACCACACAGCCTTGTAGTCCCTGTGGTTGTGATTAAAGAGAAGGGATTGACTCCACCCTCTGGTCATAGCTAACTAGAGAAGGAGGCTACAGCTTGGAGCAGCAGTCACCAGATGGTCAGGAGAGCACACTGACATAGCCAGAGGAGGCACAGTGAAGGGACAGAAAACAAGCAATAGCCAGGAAGAGATAGGCTCTTACTGGGATTCCTCAGAAAAAATTGAGGGGGAGTTGGACCTACATACTTCTGCAAGATGGAGCCATAGCACACCCTGATGGCGCCCTCCTAGTCGGACTGGAGGACTATCTCTGTGACCTTGTCCCAGCTTCAGTGCCCTTCGCAGCTGACTGTTATGTTACTTGCTGAGGACTAGCACTCATCTGTATGGGGAGCCAGAAGTACAGGGGAATTTATTCCCCTACTGCCCAGCCACCATCCCTAACAACTGACTGACTAGTATGAGATTTCAGAGTCTTGGCTCCTTTGCCTCAAGTCTGGACAGTCCCTGGGTGTTAATACATTACAGAGCTCCCTGAGGGCTGGGGCTGAGTCTGGGATTCAACTGAAACCACAGGATTATGTGACTGCCTCTCTGGCTTTCTCGTGGGGGAATTTTCTTAACAAATGACTTGCACCTGAATTTTTGCCTCAAGGGACTGCTTCTGGGGGGATTAACTGAAGACTTGCCTCTGCTCAATTCTGATTAAGTACAGAAGGGAAGTTAGACCCCATTACCTGGAGAATTTAGGCACCTTGGATTTAGTTACAGAATCATGCCTCACACGCAGTTAACACTTGCTAATCTATTTCTTTCATGCCTGCTGTGGACCTCCAAGTTCAGGTGTGGAACCTTAAATTAATCAATTCCCTGTTCTCCCTCACTAAAATCATCATAGCTTTTGTACTAACTTAACTTGTTTTAAGAGAATAAAGGAGACTATAGCTACAAAAACATTTTTTAACTGCTTCCGTGTTAAAAATAAGGAAATTTACAAATTATAATGTTTACATCACCTCAATCAGTTAAGCTTCTGACTCTTGATTTTGGTCTCATGGTTTGTGAAGTTGAGCTGCGAGTCAGGCTCTGTGCTGACCCTACAGAGGCTGCTTAGTATTCTCTCTCTCCCTTTCTCTGCTTTCTCCTGCTCTTTCTCTCTCTCTCAAAATAAATAAACTTTTAAAAAATGTAAGGGCGCCTGGGTGGCTCAGTCGGTTAAGCCTCTGGCTTCAGCTCAGGTCAGATCTCACGTTCGTGGGTTTGAGCCCCGCGTCAGGCTCTGTGCTGACCGCTAGCTCAGAGCCTGGAGCTGCTTCCGGTTCTGTGTCTCCTTCTCTCTCTGCCCCTCCCCCTCTCATGCTCGGTCTCTCTCTGTATCAAAAATAAATAAAACATTTAAAAAATTTTTTTAAAAATGTAAAAACTTTAAAACCTCCTTTTAATGGTATTTTTATATATTAGTTGTATTTTTTATTATAATGGCCCTCCTCTATTGGTGATTATTGAAACATCTAAACATGAAATTCTTGTTATTTGGAGGAAAGCAAACGGTGTTTGCCAAGTAAATAGACACAACAGTTTATATAACATTCTTTACAAAAATTTATTTTATTTATTTATTTTGAGAGAGAGCACGTGAGCAGGGAAGGAGCAAGAAAGAAGGAGAGAGAGGAGCCCAAGCAGGCTTCAGGCTGTCAGTACAAAACCCAATGAGGAGCCTGATCTCATGAATGGTGAAATCATGACCTAAACCAAAATCAAGAGTGTGATGCTTAACTGACTGAGCCACTCAGGTGCCCCTATACCATTCAAATACACAGATATTTTCTTCCCTCCTGCCAAAAATTGGCTAGCTTTTGTATTAATCATGTTTGAAAATCTGTAGGGAGTAATTATATATGTAAATCTTATTTTTTTTAATTTTAAAAAATGTTTCATTTTTGAGAGAAGAGACAGAGCACAAGAGGGGGAGGGACAGAGAAAGAGGGAGACACAGAATCTGATGCAGGCTCCAGGCTTGAGCGCTCAGCACATAGGCCGATGCAGGGCTCGAACTCACAGACCGTGAGATCATGACCTGAGCTGAAGTCGGACACCCAACCAACTGAGCCACCTGGCCAACCTCAAAGTTTACTTTTTTAAAAACAAATGTGTTTATAGTAACTACTTTGCCAAGCTGAACTTTAAAAATAGTATCCTTAATATATTCTCTCTACTTCTTCATGTACAATGGCAAAAATATATGAAATATACATTCTTTTAGTGATATAATATTACCCTCTTTAACACTTTGGTTTGCTATTACTCAATATAAATCAAACTATTGACACAAATGAACATTTCATTTCAACCTGATTACCATCTATCATTTTGTGTGAACTGGTATGTACCATAAATATTTTAATGTTATCAGATCATGATAAAATACAGTTCTCTATTGTGTTTCCATCATCCCAGAAAAAATAGACATTACTAATAGCTTTCAAGTTAAAAAGAAATTACTAGTGAAATTTAGTATGTCTTTAATTGTTATAGTGATGTTTATCAAACCCATAAGTATATCTTACATTCTGAAAGTGGGTTTAAAGGCACATAAGGATGTGTTGGTGTTTCCCCATTTCTCAAGGATAGAGTTAGAAGAAAGGCATCCGTATCACTACATGTGATAGCAAATATTTAATGCCATTACCTGTGATATTAACCACTAATACTATTAGGTGTGGTATAAAATCTTTTTATCTCTGGCTGTGACATTAAATGATACTGGCCAATGGCGCTACCACAAAAAAGTATTGGCTTTAGCAGCAGCTCCTGCTGTTCCTAGAAACAACATTTCCTGGACTGCCAAAATAGCACATGGGCCAGTGATGGATAGGACGGACTTGACAATTAAGCCATCTGTTTGCTGGCTTCTCTTATTTTGCTGCTTTTTCCTCTTCTGCCCAGCTCAAACATGGCTGCCACTTAGAAGAAAGACTGGACAGGGAAACTGATCTCCACCATATTTCCTGGAAGATTTTAGCTAATAATTTCCCATATTGAAAGGGAAATTTACACATGGTATTTGCACATGCGAGGTCACTGATTCTTGGAAGATGTTAAATACGTCTAACCCAAGTGATACACAAAGACAAACACAGGGCTGGGATTTCGAATAAAGATTCTTCTTGCAGAACAAAAACTACTGAATCACTTAGATCCAATTCTACTCACAAAATGTCTGTCTGCCTCATGGAACAATTTCAAACCAACTATGACTAAAAGAAATGAGAGATAGCTCTTTTTATTTTCTCTTTCAATTTATTCTGTAGGCTGAACTATACTGAATTAAAAAAAAAGAACTAGAAACTATATTTACTTTGTTATATTGACTTTCTGAGAGTTAGCAATAAATTGCCTAAAGATTGAATTTAATATAACTTATCATTTTCTCTCATGAGGTAGAATTAGTTAGTTGATTGATTATCTTTTTTTCTCTTTTTAAAACATTTTTCTAACCCATTGGCCTGCTCTCCGTTTCCAAGGCAAAAGTTGGCAGCCATGATGCATTCTGGAGAATTACCTATCAATCCAACAGAATTCAGTAATCTTAGGCTATGGCTCTGTATTGATTTCAAAATTAGGGTAGAGTTACCAGTTTCTCTTAGATTTTTCCTCTTGGCAAAAGAAAACTTCATACCTTAGCTTTGATTGTTGATTTGAAAACTCAAGAATATTTCAAAAATGTTCATTTACTCTAAGGGGAAAAACACAGGTAATTATATTTCACTGAACAAAAAATATTCCTCTCTCTTAAAAATAATAGATTTTAAAAATCAAGGGCAAGAGTCAATATAAAAAGTATCTTTTTATAGATTATATGCAAAAATACTACTTTTTATTGCATGATTTGGAAAAATGGAGATGTCAACATTTTATATATTTCAAACACAAACAGTAAGAACCTACTTGTTTTACAGTTACTCTAAGATTGAGAGATACAAAAATAGATGCCTCTTCACCCAAAGAACCTAGAGAGAGTCAAGCAATGGAAATGAAATTGGCATACATTCAAAATGCAAGGTGAAAAAGACAACATGTATAAATACCAATCTGGAATTAGCATAACATGTAGTCTAATTTATTAACTTTCTTCTGTAATTCAAAAGTCACATCTATGAAATTATTTTCTTTTCTGTCCCAAATATTCAGTATGTCTCGTTATTCACATAAGGAAAGAAACTATATTTTGTGATACCTCTAAGATAAAGTTTGAGCCCTGAAATTGAAAGGTGTGGGGAGAGAAATCCTGTTACATATTATTATGGATGGCTTATTCTCAAATTATACATCATTTATTTTCAGAAAGGCTTTATTAGATTCATATGGAAGATCTTGTATAAGATGGAGGTAATATATAATAATGAGGAACAGACCTTTGTGTAGCACTTGTAAGAACATTTCCACCAAAAAGTTTAACTATTTCCCAACTGTTGACTATCAGAAGATGTACAATTCACACTTATTGACAAATTTGTGGACAAATTAAAAAACAAACTGTGGAGCCAGAGAAGTCACACACGACAGAAGGCTTGCTGCACAGTCTGTTTTTATAAAGTTTAAAATCAGGTAGGCTTCCATGGTATTAAATGTTTTGATGGAGAGCACCCATGGAGACGGGCAGTGACTGGTAAGAACACTGACAGGGTTTTCCATGCTCCTGGTAACATTGTATTTTCTGATGTGTTTATAGGAGTGCATTCACTTGGTAAAGATTCACTGAACATTACACCTATGGTTTGTGCCATTTTCATATAAAAGGAAGAGAGAAAGAAACGAGCACAAACCAAGTGTTTATTTATTTATTTATTTTTTTTGTAAAATAGTATTGTAGATCTTTAAAAGGAAAACATACTAAATTTAGAGTATTAATGATTTAACATACTAATGGCCAATTTTCACTACCTAGAGTCCTAAAAGACAAAATTGGGAAAAATTGCTAAGTTTTATAGTCATAAGAATCCACAAATAAGTAAGTACAGAGGGTCATATATTTTGAGAAAAGAAAACATACTCTATGTTTTCCATATATGTGTGGAATGAAGTTTTTCAAAGACAATTATAAATATGTTAATTAATAAAACTGTGCATTAAAACGAATCAAAGTTGGTTTTTAATTGTGGAGTACTATACAAAGATAATTGGACATCTTTGAAAAGTTTATGAATTCCTTAAATAATTTCAAGCTTCTACAGAAGCTAGTAACTTCTTAAGACACTACTGATAGTTCACTGGGTCTGAGAACTTCTTAACTTATAATGAAGTAATCCTAGTCACAAATACTGTTCACTGGAAACAAACATGGGGGTATTTATAAATATCTGAATACTTGAAAGTTTAATTTCACATATAGATGTTAGATGTCATGTTGACTAACAGTGTCATGTGAGGTAATTATTTACAGTAATATAGACAAACTGAGCTATAATCTAATCTCCAAAGAACAAATGCAACGTGTTTGTAATCATTGGTTGTTAACTTTATTAACGTTTTTAATTTTAAAGCTAAAGGTGATTTGAATGATCCAACATTCTTTTTTCACAAATGTGGAAGCTTAGCCCACAATGTCCATATATCAAGGTAGATACAAAACCAGATGTTTAACTCAAATCTTCTGATAACGTATGTAACACACTCATACGCCTCCAAAGAGAACTGTTTTTAAGATACCGAATTGAATATGGATTATACCATGACTTTTCCTCTACTTACTATTCTAACTCAAAGAACTTAAAGTTTTTCAGAGCTCAGGTTTGGTTTTTAGCTCTCTGTTCAAGGCATGTCTACTTTGGCACCCCGTACGGACTGGGGCAGGTCAGCTATTTGTCCATCCATCTTGGGCATGGTCCTCACTGAATCACTAGCACTTCTTTGAGCCCAGTTTGAAAGTAAGTTTTTACTAGAAGTAATTGCTGGAATTCTAGTATCTTAAGTCAATAAACTGATTAGCAGTTCTAATGTAACTCTTCTAAAGCACAGGGTCACAAACAAGAGAAAGTAACTTACTAAATAAGATTTGGTATCCAAGAGTATGAATTATTATTCTCCATGGAAACAAATTATTTTACATGAAATCCAAATACTTGTCTCTGAAGCAAAGCAATGGTTGTTTCAGGACAATTGGAAATGTGTATTTAATTGTATTTTTAACTGTAATAAATTAGGCCTATCTTTTTCCTAAAAATAGATTTCTGTCTTAGTAACTGGTGGCCTCTTGATAGATAAAATACAGTCGCGGCACACCACAGTTACTTCTATTTGAAACTGAAGATTTTATTCCTTGAACCTGAATTAATTAAATTCAACACTAATCAGTGATTTAAGTTGTCTTGGGAAGATACTAGTCTACTGGATAAAGATTTTTTTTTAAATAAAAAAAGCACATTTATTTATTTATTTTTGGGTAATGTTTATTTGTCTTTGAGTGAGAGAGACAGACAGAGCACAAATATGGAAAGGGCAGAGAGTGAAAGAGACACAGAATCTGAAACAGGCTCCAGGATCTGAGTTGTCAGCACAGAGCATGACGTGGGACTCGAACCCACAAACTGGGAGATTATAATCTGAGCCCAAGTTGGATTTAAGAGTCCCACTTAATCATCCAGGTGCCCTTGAAAAAGTACATTTAAATTTTGAATTTGAAATCAGTACAACTTTGGATAAATCCAATTTAGTTTGATTTCTCTGTCTCCTATTACCTGTTGGATGGTCTATCTCACATGTTTTTTATCAGTAGGAAACCAAACCTTGCTTACTGATGCCCCCCACATATTAAGCCACAGACCTTTGTTAAATTGATTAACAAAAAGATTCACAGTCTATGGAATGAAAACTGAATTATACAATTGTGACTTGTGAAATACCATGGTGATATTTGGAGCAGATATGGTTAGCAATATACTCTAAATTTTCAACTCAAGCAGATGGTGTGCAATTTAAAGAATAAGAGTATATGACTTCAGTGTATGTTATGTAACAGTGTTGTGGTACAATTAGCAATAATAATAAGTAATAATCTGCTACTCTTTACTTGCAAAAGGAAGAATTATGTAAATACATACATCACCAACCCAAATGTTAGGCTCCTATTTACATTTAGTCTTCTCAAGTGCCACTTGTTTTGCTGTATATATAATTTTTAACCCCAATGGGTTTCTTGATTCAATGTGTCACCAGATCCCTCACATTATTACCATTGTTTAAAGATATATTGTAAAAAAATGATGTATTCCTTATATTTTCCTAAGCTTCTCAATAAAGTTATACAGCCCAATTTTAAATTCAAATGAAAGTAAATAAGAATGCAAAAACTTGATTAAATTCTAAACTATATCAAAAATAACTGACACCCAAAAGACTAAATGCAGGTCACAAGGTCAGTATTTCACACTGTTAAGTATATACTTAAAAGATTTCCAAAATACTTACTAAATCATCTCAAATTCCTGAAGTTCTGTAAAAACTTCAAAGTCATATTTTGAAGCAGTTTATGAAGATATACTAAAATTCCATATAAGAAAGCTAGTATTCCACAAATGACCCCAAATAGCCAAAGCAATCTTGAGAAAGAACAAAGCTAGAGGCATCATAGTCCTTAATTTCAAACTATTGCAAAGATACAGTAATCAAAAAAATATGGTATTGTCATAAAAACAGACACATAGATTGGTGGAACAGACCCCCAAAATAAACTATGCACGGCCAATTAATTTATAACAAAGAAGCCAAAAATATGCACTGGGGAAAGAATCATCTTTTCAATAAATGGTGCTGGGAAAATAGGACAATCATATTCAAAAGAAGGCAAGTGGACTGTCTTACACCATGCACAAAACTTCAGACGGATTAAAAACTCCAATGTAAGACCTAAAACCGTAAAACTCCTAGAAGGAAACACAAACAGTAAACTCCTTGACATAGGTCTTGGCAATGATTTTTTGGATTTGACAACAAAAGCAAAGGCAACAAGAGCAAAAATGAGTGAGTGGAAATACATCAAACTAGAAAACTTCAGCACAGAAAAAAAAAAAAAAAACAATGAAATGAAAAGGCAACCGAGTGAATGGAGGAAAAGATTTGCAAATCACATATCTGATAAAGAGCTAATGTCCTAAATATATAAAGAAGTCATACAACACATTAGCAAAACAAAGCAAAACAAAAATTAACAAACAAACCAAACAATCTGATTTTAAAAATAGAGGATCTGAATAGACATTTTTCAAAAGAAGACATGCAGATGGCCAGCAGATATATGGAAAAATATTTAACACCATTGGGGTATCTTGCTGGCACGTTAGAGGAGCATGTGACTTTTGATCTCAGGGCCGTGTGTTGAAGCCTCATGTTGTGTCTAGAGATTATTTAAATGAATAAATAAATAAAAACTTTAAAACAAGATATTCTATATCATTAGTCATCAGTGAAATGCAAATCAAAATCCTAAGGAACTATAAACTCATATCAGTCAGAATGGACGCTATCAAAGAAACAAGAAATAACAAATAATGGTGAGGATATGGAAAAAAGTGAACCCTTGATAGGAGTATAAATTGGTGTAACCACTTTGGAAAACAGTATGGAGGTTCCTCAAGAAACTAAAAATAGAGTGGTGCCTGGGTGGCTCGGTTAAGTGTCTGACTTCAGCTCAGGCCATGATCTCATAGTCCATAGGTTCGAGCCCTGAGTCCAGCTCACTGCTGACAGCTTGGACCCTGGAACCTGCTTCAGATTCTGTGTCTCCCTCTCTCTTTGCCTCTCTCTGCTCACATTCTGTCTGTCTGTCTGTCTGTCTCTCTCTCAAAATTAAATATTAAAAAAAGAATGTAATAAAGACAAATAAATTTAAAAAATAAAGAAAGCAAAACCCCCAAAAACAACAAAAAGAACAATCTCTGTCTTTGAAGAATGACAAACATCTAGAGTAAATAGAATTAGTAGAGCTGACCCATGTTTTTGAAGATTCATTGACAATGTCATATGGGTTAAGCTGATATCTCTGTCATTATAAATTGTTCCTGACTAAGGAAAGGAGTATTCTTGAAGTAATTTTATTTATTTCTGTAGGAAACACACCCAGTACATAAATAAGTTTTTTACATAGTTCAATGTTTTTCTTGTTTTAATGGCTTATGACTCTGGACCATGTGGGGTTTGAATCAGCTTCTCTCACTTACCACGTATCAATCTTGGGCAAGTTACTTACATTATCTAGAGCTCAGTTTTACCATCTGTAATCTCATATGATTTTTAGGAGAATTCAGTGAAGTAAGATATGCTAGTGCTGGGAGAATTGTAAGCATTCAATATATGTACACTGTTATTGTTATTATTTTAGCTAATAAATCATTACTAATTTCTCCAAGCACAACACCTATCTCCAAACTGACCCAAAAAAATAAAACAAAACAAAACGTTATTGTATCCTGGGGCATTACTGGCACTCACCTGATTCAAATATTAATAAGGTTGATGACTTAAAGCTTTTCCATTATTGCAGAAAATGCTAAGCTATTATCTGGTAGATAAATCCTAAGACTTTGCACCTTTCTTTGTATTTTTATTCTAATTAGGTTTTAGAAGATTGTTTATTGTATCTATTTGGAGGAATGTGTTTCATGCTGTGCCCTTCATTAAAAAGATTAAGTACTTGATCAATCCTTAACCTCTTAGTGTGTCTCATTAGTTTGGTAATTTATTCATCAAAAATACACTCTGAGATGCGTTGAGATTGAAGAGCTGGTGTTGATCCAAGAAAGCATGCTGTGTAGTGCCATGAACCTCATCACTTAGAGTAATGTGCCTTCACAAGGAGAAGAGGCAGGCTGTCTTAATAATAGCATAGAAATGTTTATGTCTTTCTGCTACCAGTTCAAATGAAATCTTTGGAGATCTGCTAATCTATAAATCTTGTAGAAGTAAAGATGCTATAGAGTTGTAGCATGTGGAGAGTTAAGTTTATAGAAATCAAGAATTCTAGGAACTAAATAAGCATTTCTTTTTTACTGGGTTACTTTTACAGATTAAAGAAATATAAAATAGAATAATTCTTAAGCCAAAAGAACTTCATTAAAACTGTAAACCTATTAGTAATTTAAATATAGGGACTTGCCCCTCAATTTGATAAAATGGTTATAATACTTTACACATGATTGTGTACATAACAGACACACACACACACACGTGTTTATTTTTAATTGACTCGTACCTTTTGGGATCTTTTTAATCTACAGGACTTCACAATCAGAAATTAGTATATATTAAACACACACACAAACTCATATACATACTTTCATTTACGTTGACATTTTTGAACATCAGCTATTCTAAAGGGCCTGTAATCAGGAATCTTAAATCCAAGCTTTCTTAATGATGGATCCAAATTAAATTATTCAATCATAACTGAGTGCTACGTGGTCCTTAAAATGCTATTCAGTTCAGAAGCATTATCTTTTCAATATGTAATTAATCTTTTCTTTTCTTATTTCAGTTAACACATGCCCATTTGCTACTCATTATTCCTACTGTTTAGGAAGGTAAGAGAAGTGTCTCCGTTATACTTCAAACCTCACTTTTAATAAAATCTGAGAAAAATCTATGGATATCCAATAACAATTAAGAGAGAAAGAGAAAGAGGAAGGAAAGAAAGAAAAATAAAAGGCAATGTCAAAGAAATAGGGAGATATTTAATATATAAATCCATTACATCATAGAATCAGTAATAAACTAAAAGCATCATGATTTTGTCTGTTTAGTTTCTTAGCATCCTTTCCACATGCAATCTAATTTACTGTGGATATTTTATAATTAAGCTAAATTAAACCTTTATAGACATGGGAAAATTTTGTCAAATAGCTTAACACCTTCATTTATTCAAATAAACTACTTGAGTCCCATAGAAAATTTCCCAGATTTATACAATTATCTCCTCTGATTGCCAGGACTAGAACTCAGATTGCCTGACTCACACTCTAATTCTCAATGCATTGTAACACACTCAAGAGTCCCAGTTTAGAAATGAATGCCAATATTCTCTTAACATGACCATTAGAACAGAATAAAATTAGAACAGGCAAGTATAAACACCAAAAAGAAAAAAGCTATTTATGGTTAAAGAACTTAAGAGGAAAACCAAAAAATAAGCAACACTACTGAAAACATGCAAAAAAAATACTACTAAATGTTGCAGTTTATAAAAACGACAAATTAAGATCAAGCCAAAAGTTTTATCATTCTTTTCTTTTTTTTAAAAAGCTTATTTATTTATACTGACAGAGAGAGAGAGAGAGCACAAGGAGGGGAGGGACAGAGAGAAGGGGAGAGCCAGAATCTCATGCAAGCACCGCGGAGCCCTTGTGGGACTTGAACTCACGAACTGTGAGATCATGACCAGAGTCAAAATCAAGAGTCAGATGTAACTGTCTGAGCCATCTAGGCACCCCAGAAAATTTGATCATTCTTAATAGATAAATGCCAGATTCGATATCATAAATGTTTGTTTATAAAATTCTTACAAGCCAACCTAGCATTGATAATTGCTTACTTAGAATAACATAAGGACATGAATCTGAGAAGCTGGTTCCACATGAGTCCAAAGGCAGTTAGAGCTGATTCAATTCTCCTAAGGGCTCTTGAGTACCTAATGTAGATTTATTTTAGCGTCAAATAAAGGAAGGGCAAGGGTGTTTTTGGCACATCAATTTTAGCTCAAGGGCAGCTTCTAGGTAGTTTTCTAAAGCTGAGAGTCTGAGGCAAAAATTTTGAATTCTTTATTTTCCTTATTTACAGGAAGTCATTCTTCTGGCAGGATTGTATCTGGTCAAAAGCAGAAAATCAAAATCAATCACAAATCCGAGTTCTAAAAATTGTACTCTTTATTATTGAATTTGTTATTTCTTCACTCATAGGCTTATCTAGAGATCAAGACAAATAAGGAAAAAAGAGAAATATTGCTTAAAAAAGTCAATGTATAGAAATATGAAATATCAGTATGGCTGGTTAGAAATGGAAGATTAATTGCATTATTTGATTTTGTATGCATATATTGCATGTAAATGATAAGAGGATTAGGCTATTGTTCCCGTTCTTTTTAACTGAAATATATCTAATAAACTTTCAACTTCTCTACAACAGTGATTCATTAGAAAAAAAATATTAACATTCAACTAAGAACTGAAATGGCCACACTTTTCTATTTTTATGCTCATCTGTTTTGGTACAAAGCAGACATTCTTGGTTTTGTGTTAATCTAAGCAACTCAGGGATTTGGTAAAAATAACCTAGCTACCTTCTGACAAAGTACTTATTCCTGGATGATATGACAATGAACTTACTAAAGGTAGCTTACTCATCAGTAAGCCTTTTGTAGTATGCCTGCCAATCAAAACTACTGTCACAATCTCTGCCAACCCCAACCAGTATTCCATATTGTAAGACTCACCTGAAGTCACCCAACCCAGGTCCTAATCTTCCTAAAATTACTAAAAAAACCCAACATGATATATATTCTCCTCAGAGTTCTCATTTCTGAAATACTACAAGGACACCCCAGGGGACGATTTACCCTTACTGCACTAAGTCTCACTAACTTAGCTTTTTCCGATCAAGAGGATTTCTTGGTGCAATTTTTTGAGAATTATCAATTACTTCAGCAATTTTATTTATCATTATTTAAAATATCTGAACCTCAGTTTCTCATATGAAATTGGATATTGTGATTGCTCTTTGCATAGATAACTCATATCTTTATATATTTTAAACAACAATTAAAGTATTTTCAATTCAAAAATCTCTGGCGTTTACCAACTTGAGTTTACAAACTTTTAAAATCTTACATGAGTTTAAAAATTATTTTAAACTCCTTGTTTGTCATTTTATTAAAAACATGTTTAGAATATCAAATTAATTGGAATATCAGAATCATGATCAAGAAATAAAGCAGTTGCTTTGTTTTTTCTTGGCTTTAAAAAAGTAGTTATCTACTTGAAATAGTGTTTCCTTCCCAATACAATAAATTAACTGCAAAGGGTTTCCCCAGCTGGAAATTTTACTATCTTGGGAAGGTGTCCACATATCCAACTGAAAAAAAAAGTGAGGTGAAAACTGTAGCCAACAATGAAAGAAATTAAACTGCCTAGCAGTGGATGTGTTCCAGACTGTCTTCAGACAGGAGTTGTTAGGTAACTTATAGATGGGACTCAAGGATCCTTCAGAACATAAGCTATGCAAGAGCAAAAGCTTAGTCTGTTTTATTCACTAATATATCCCAAATGTCTAAGCTAATACTTTTATAGCTCAAAAATTACTTGAATAAATCAGTCATAAACATAGGCTAACTACTATTTAAATTTTGAGAACCACACACAGAAGATAGTTCCATGAGTCCCTGCCTTGGAGCTTGTGCTTTATCAAATCCTGGTCCCACCTTCCACTGGCCACTCTGTTTCTCACAGGAGGAGAAGGTGTGGGGCCAAGGGGACATGCTTACAAGAACCCATTGCACTCCCTCTGAAAGCACATGGGAGATTCCAGGCCTGGGTAAAGTAGCACTTCCTTTATTTCCACAAGCTGCAAGGGCCTCCGGGGACAAATGTGAGTCCCGAAGATTGCGTGTAGCCATGGAGTAGCTCGTTGTGTGAGGGACAATGGCACTTGTATTTTCAGGATGTGGTATCCACTGGTATATATGCGAGGCCCCTCAAAGTATAGGCTTGGTCAGACTCAGATTAGAAGGGGTGGGCTATGGACCAGAGGCTAAGGGTCTGTAACTGATTCTGCCTGTGCCACAAAGTATCCTACATAGATCTTCAAGGAATCTGAAAATTCTGAATTAGACCTGACCTTTCAGGACATTCATAAGGAATATTTATCAAAGAGGGAGATGAAACATTTTATTTAGCAGCTTATTGGCTTCATTTATCATCTTTAAGTATCTAGACACAAGGCATGTATATCTCCTTGGATTTTAGAGTAGGTCAGTTCCTGATACTCATTTTCTCCATTCCCTCTGAGGATGAAGACAACAAAGAAATACTAAGTGAAAACTCAGTGTGATGAGTTTAACCACTGGTGGATTTAGACAACTACTCTGATTTTCCTTTGATAAGTCTTTGGGTCTCTTCATACCTGAAGGTAAGACCTTGAGCACCATAATGAGGGGTTCTTGGAGCAGAGCTCCAGCAGCCTTCAGTGTGCTGAATCACCTCAATAGATTATTGAAGCTACAAATTTTGAGAAACCACCTCCACGGACTCTGATTTATTATATGTGTATGGGGTGAAAGTGAAGGATACAGAGTGAATTGTGTGAACTTTTAGCATGCATCCCAGAGGATTCGGATGCCTTTGATCCATGGATCACGTTTTGAAAAACACCATGCTAAAGAAAGTAATAAATGGCATACTTTGCTTGCTTTTACTTTGGGTCTTAGGCAAGAGGATCAATCACAAATACCCTTGGGGAATAATATATGGCCCCATTCAGCGCACCAGTGTGACATACCACATGAGAATGAACCCAAATCTTTAGCCATAATAAAGTACATACTTGTCTGGAAGGTCATCTTTGGTCTTTGGGTTATCTTTTGTCTAGGTAACCCACAGGAGCTTCTCTTTCTCCTTTACTTACTGACTATAGAATATTAAGAACTAGACGGTCAATATCAGAGTGTAGGATTTGAGAAGGAAAAAGGAGCCATAACTCTGAGTATGAAAAAGGAAATGCCAAACCCTGAGCTAATATTGAGCAACTGACATTCTCCTGGTTTATCTCCTGTATCTTTAGTTCAGTTTTTTTGCTATTGTTGTTTTCAGTCTTCAGTTAAAACAACAGTAACAACAATGAACAAGTGTGTTTAAAACTATAGGATCTGCTTGCACTTAAAGCTTGCAGCTTTTAGTCTTCAACATTGTTTTTCAAACCAAATCATTCCAATCAGGGGAATAGTGAGGTTCCAAAAACCAGGGCAAAAAAGCCTAGGGAAAGGAATCCAAGTCATTAGTTAGGGAAAATTGTATAAGAAAGACTCTACCCTTTAACTCTTTCCTCATCTGTTTTACACATACTATTTTCTCCAATTTTATGCTAGCATATAAAGTTTTACAAAGGAATATTATTTGAAAATGTAGGCAAAGCGATCAGCTTGCATCTGCCATGTTTCCTGGTCATGTTTCTGATTTCATTCCTTTACATTTCTCCTATCTGAAAGTTTATTAGCCAAGAGCTTAATGAGTTCACTTAAAGTTATGAAAATTATTTCTTTTTAGAAATACTGGGGAATACAATACTTTCAGAATATTAGACACATGAGTCTTTATTCTCCAAAAACATTTATGTTCCTCCTCCTGTTTGCTGGCTTCATCTTTGTCACATTTATCTAACTCTCAATACAGTTGTGAAACTTAACTTTCCTGAGGTCTCATTCTCAGTGTTAATAAATATATCTTACAGAATGTCTAGTTAAGTGAGCTTGGATTTTTCTTCCCATAAAAAAAAATAGTATCTCCTGACATAGGTTTGGGTAGTTAGATGTTCAAGTCTGAATTGATTCATACTGAATTGGCATAATTTGAAAAAGCCTATAGAGTCATATCCTTCATTCTACATAAACTCCTCATAAATCTTTAAATTATTTTTAATGTTTATTTAGTTGTGTGAGTGAGAAAGAGAGAGAGAGAAAGAGAGAGAGAGAGATGCTGAGTGTGAGCAGGGGAGGAGCAGAGGGAGAGTGAGACACAGAATCCAATCCAGGCACTGAGCTGTTGGTGCAGAGTCAGATGTGGGGCTTGAATTCACAGATCGTAAGATCATGATCTGAGCCAAAGTCAGAAGCTTAACTGACTGAGCCACCCAGGGACCCCATTAAGTGCTCACAAATCTTTAAAATTCATCTTTTAAAGGTGAGTCACAGTGCTTCTGATTTTCACCATTTAAAAGAAAAATAAAAACTCACTATGTCTTAGAGACTCAAAAAATGTGCTTAGGGTGTCTGCTACACATTTTATTATATCTTTTAATATGTTTTTAGGAATTTTATTAATTGGTATGAAAATATATGAAAAGTAGCATACTTACCAATCAAAAAGGTGTCATGGATTCTAATTCATGTTATATAACCAACACTTTCATTTAAGGACTGTGAACACCTTAAGGAAAATAGTAAATGCATAATTAGAATTAGCAATACATGAATCAATTGTTATTGTTTTCAAGAAGACCTTTTTTCTACTAATTTCTAATATCAAAAAATTGACACTAGAACTGTCAAAAAATTCCTGTTGGGCAGACTCACACTTTTACTACGAAGTAGAATAGAGTCCTCATTGGTAGTATGTCCAACTTTCATTTTCGTTTCAAGACACACGTATTTGACTTGAGGATGTGAACATGAGGTGGAGTTTCTTATCATGGTCCTAAAGTTATTTTTGCAATAATTTAAACATTTTTTATTTATAATTATGAACATTGAATATGAAAATGCTTATTCTTAAATCACTGGCTTAAGAGTACTTTTGAGTAAGTGAGGTTTGTTCAAGCCTACTGGAATATTTTAGATTCTGAAAATAATTCAGATACCACAATTTCTCTTTAACCTATCTTACTGAAGTAAAACCCTGAAGAGAGGCACACGTACTCTCACAGCACACAAAATCTGGGCTTTTTCAAATATAACCATTTCAGCAGCATACAATTTCTGGTTCAGAAGTCGAAATACAAGGAGTCTCATTAGATCTGTGAAGCCACATATTGTCAATGATACAGGACTAGGGTGCGTCTACTTGCTTCATTCTCTGATTAAACCATCTGTTCATAACACTCTAAATAATTGGCTCACAAAATGATATTATTAGAAACTAAATATGTCCATGTATCCCCAAGGACACTTTTTCACTCAGAAGTCTGGTGGTGAGGATAGAAAGAATCTCAAATTTTGACAAAGGAAAGTGTAGTAGGAACCTGGTTTGGGTTTCCATTAATGATTAGGTTATTCTAAGATTTTTCTTGAAATAAGACAAAACTATGCTCTTTGGTAAATAGTCAAGGTTTCTAACAATCCTTCGGTATTGCCAATTGCAATTTAGACTATTGCTCGTGACACATTTTTTAGATGTTAGCCGGTATGATTAAGGAAAGAAATATCACTCTGATTCCTGCATCAAGAGCTAGCTTTTCTTGAAGTGACTGAGTTTCTTAAAGCTGCGCTAAGCAGTTGAGGCTATCATATTGAAGATTTGCTTAAATAGGTTCCAAAATCTTCTTTTTCCCCTTCAGGATGCACTGAGAGCTTTAAGAGTCCATCAGGCAGTAGTGGAAAAGTGCTGTAAATCAGTACAAATTTAGTTCCTACATAACTAATAAATTAAATTGATATTCAGATCACTGCTCACAGTTTAATTCAAAGTGTTATTCATTTTATGAGAGACTCTGAGCAGTTTCATTTGACTTCCTCTATCATCCCTTTGATAATCATAAAATGTAGTTATGTTGTTTTCTGTTTTCTTAAGGTCAAACCTGTAATGTCCTTGTAAGTCAGGCTTCTTAGAATCAACAGCTTCTTTTATGCTCCCAAATCTTTAACAACAACAACAACAACAAAAAGTTTTATAAACAGCAAACTATAATAAAACATTACCTATCAATTTATAATTAAATAAAGGGGGGTTATTTTATTAAGCATTTTCTAGACTTCTAATGAATTAATTTCCTACTGCATACTGTTGGTGGTTCCTTACAATAGGTTGTAAATATATTTGTTTTTCAAATCAGCCACCAGATCTACGTGATGGCTCGCTCCTTTGATACAGCTCAGACATATCTTTTCATTGGTGACTAGCAGTGACAGACAACTACTGGTCCTAAATTACCATGTTTACTCAAGTAGTTGTCCTGCCTTAAATTTTGTTGATGGAAAACCACCAATGAATTTATTAAAGCATTTTGTGTTAGCTATTTAAAAATTTTTTTAATGTTTATTTTTGAGAGAGTGTGAGAAACAGCAGAAGTTGGGAAGAGGCAGAGAGAGAGGGAGACACAGAATCCAAAGCAGGCTCCAGGCTCTAAGCTGTTAGCACAGAGCCCAATGTTGGGCTCCAACTCATGAGCCGTGAGATCCTGACCTGAGCGGAAGTTGAATGCTTAACCAGTTGAGCCACCCAGGCTCCCCTTGTGTTCTGTATTTTTAACAGAACAGATGTAGGCCAGGCAATGTTGTATCTGCAGTACTTGCTCCCTTCATTTGGCTCTCTGTAGTTGTTAATTTAACAGAAAGCCTTCCTTAGCATCTAAAATAGCAGCAATTCAGTCCCATCTCCATTAATATCCATTCTTTTACCTTATTTTTCCCTCTAGCACTTATTGCCTCTAAAAAATATTATCTTTTTAAAAATGTTTTATTTGAATATAGTTGATACACAGTATTACATTAGTTTGAGGTGTAAAACACAGTGATTCAACTTCTCCATACATTACGGTATGCTCATTACAAGTGTAGCTACCGTCCGTCACCATACAACACTACTGAAATATCATTGACTATGTTCCCTATGCTGTGCCTTTTATTCCTGTGACTTATTCATTCCATACCCAGAAGCCTGTGTCTCTAACTGTCCTTTACCCATTTTTCCCATCTCTCCACCCCTCCCCTCTAGCAACCATCAGTCTGTTCTCTGTATTTATAGGTCTGACTCTGCTTTTTGTTTCTTTGTTTATTCACTAGTTCTTTTTTTGATTCCACATGAGTGAAATCAGATGGTGTTTGTCTTTCTCAGTCCGCCTTCTTTCACTTGGCATAAACTCCTCTAGGCCAATCCATGTTATCTCAAATGGTACCATCTCATCCTTTTTCATAACTACATAATATTTCACATCACATCTTCTGTATCCATTGCTCTATCGCTGGACACCTAAGTCATTTTTATATCTTGGCTTTTGTAAATAATGTTTCAATAAACTAGGGGTGTTTATATTTTTTTGAATTAATGTTTTTATTTCTTTGGGTAAATAAAGTACTGTCTTTTGATTTGTAAATGGCCTTTCTCTCTTAATTAAAATAAAAGATTCAGGGGAACTCTCTCCAGAAAGTATCTATTTTTCAAACTTCTATATCCCCAAATTATATAACATTGTAAAGTATAGACAGGGTACTCTATAAATATTTGTTGAATAAAGCTCTATGAAATATTCATATTTGGATTTTTGTTTTTCAGTAAAAAGAGGAGGAATCAGGCACATAAAATTTACCTTTCATTTTGGAACTAGGAGGTCTTATTTTAGTGAGCTGATTACCACAAGCGTTCATTGGCTATGTCTAAAAAATCTCCATGAAAATGATAGGGAAGCTTTTTTTATAAATAGCTCAAGTGATGAAAAAGTGCAGACAACCTAATGTTATGGTGCCAGTTTTCATTCCCTGATTCACTTATGTTTAAAATAGGATACTGCATCAGAAAACATCAAAAGAAGTAATTACGGTGTACACACCAGTGAACGCTGCTGATAGTCTGCCCATATCCCTTCAGTAAGTGGGTGGTGCACTGGTCCACCAGCCACTGTGTGTGTGGCTGCCAACAAAACAGATGCGCCTCCAGAAAATTGCACTCAGCCCCACAGTCTCAGAGGACTTTTCTCCCCCCACAAATAAGCCAATGATTGACTGAAAGGGAATCTACAAGTAGATTCACCTTGCCTCAAGGTGGGCCTTTATCTGCCCTGCAATTGGGTCTTCAGAGTGCCCCTTCTAGGGTGCGATGACAGCTAGTCTCCACCTGACACCACATTCTTCCTTGTTTTTTTTTTTTTTTTTCCACATCAATGCCCTGTTTTCCTCACTCCTTGTCTTCTGAAAGTAACCCCTAAAAGGTCACTGGAACAAGCATCACATGGAAAAGTCTACTTCTGAGGAACTTGACCCAGAACATCTAGTCACAATATGTTTGACAAATGTTAAGCCCCTGTATATTGGCCTAAAGTTTATATGTTCTCCTGATTGTTTATTTTAAATCCTCCTATGATCAGAATTGATTCAAAGCATATGGTGGGGTTAGACCCATAGGCTAAATGCAGAAGGACAAAGAATCAGGCCTGCTGTTAAATCCAGGACAGTTAGTGCAGGGCTGTACACCGACTGAGTTGAAACTTGCCCAAGGTTGTCTTACATGATGGTAAATATCCAGCTTTCTAGTAAACTGGTGCAATGCCTGGGCCCATATAAAATTATATTGGCATTTTGATGAGCAGTTTATCAGAGAATACTTTAGCTGATTGTATCTTTCCTTTATACAGTTGGTTTTAAAGATCAACCAGATTCTTAGTACCATAAACCATCAGAACAGTGCCCTGAGGCGCTCTATCCCTGCCCCTTCTCTATGTGCTACAAGTCTCATGTCCATATGAATAATTGGGCAAAAATCCAGGTGTGGTAAATTCTTGTCCATATGCCTGGGCTTGGTTCTGGGGGGCTTTCAAGAACAGTTCCTTTAGATTAGTGCAATTATACTGTTATATATTAAAATTTCTTAAGCGACCTTCTCAAAATTAAAAATCTCTGGTTCCACCATCGGAATTTCGAATGTACTTTTTTCTAGTTTGTGGCCTAAGTCTCAGTACAGTTTTAAAGTCCCTCAGATTATTCTAAGTGTGCATCCACACTGAGAATCACTTCCTGGGATGATTTTCCAATCAAAAAGTGTGACACTAAGTTCCTACAAAACATCAAAGTTAGCCCTTTTTAGATCAATAGGATTTTGTCCTTTTAGCTTTATCTGGCAATATTCTACAAGACAAATTCCATTTTCCAGACTTCCTTTCTTTATTTTTTTTAACTTTTTAAATGTTTATTTATTTTTGAGATAGAGAGACAGAGCATGAGCAGGGGAAGAAGGAAAAGAGAGGGAGACACAGAGTCTGAAGCAGGCTCCAGGCTCTGAGCTGTCAGCACAGAACCTGACATGGGGCTGGAACTCACAAACCATGGGATCATGACCTGAGCTGAAGTTGAACACTTAGCTAACTGAGCTACCCAGGCATCTCCCCCTTTTTTGTTTTTTAAGATTTTATTTTTAAGTAATCTCTACCCCCAGCATGGGGCTAGAACCTATTACCCGAAGATGAAGAGCGGCATGCTCCTTCAACTGAGCCAGCCAGATACCCCCAGAATTCTTTTTTATTTTTGTCTATAACAGCAGTTCTCAGCCAGGGACTATTTCCTCCCCATGACACACTTGACGATGTCTAGAAGCATTTGTGATGATCTCAACTGGAACAGTACTCCTGGCATTTAATGAGTAGAGGCTAGAGATTCTGGTACATTCCTATAGTGCACAAGACAGACTCCACAGAAACGGCAAAGAATTATCTATCCCAAAATATCAATAGTGCCAAGATTAAGAAATCCGAGTTTACACAAAACCTTTATTTCAGAGGTTTATCTTGAAATTCAAGGTCTTTTTCAAAGGCACTATAAATATCAAAGTAATTCAAATAAAAGGCATCCCAACACTATTAAAACAGATGACACTAATCTGACCATTTAAAAAGGCATTCAGTTCTTTCCATGACTTTTAAACTTACGCGCCATGACTGATGGTACTATAAGAAGTCTACTTTCAAAATTCCCATGTTTGACCGAGCAAAAAACAATATTTGGATCCCTCAAATTCTCTGTAGTATCCTTCTATCCAGGGTCACCTGTTTGATTTGATTCAAGATAGAAAGAGTAAAAGACACTTAAAATGAATCCTAGATAGAAAGTTACCAACATAAGACTCTTCAATGTCCTCTCAAGTAATCTTTAAAGCAGATAGTATGTTCAGGTTTCAGCAGGAAATCAATCCCTTCATTATTGTCGTAATGGTTTTACACTGCCTGCTGGTGCTTAACCCAACCAGCCACCCTCCCCAAGAGACCAGATCTCAAATGTATATTTACCTTCGGTCTCCTTACACTCTTTCCCCAGCTCACCCAGCTCTACGTATTTGTAGTGTAGCTTTTAATCAACTGACTTCTACCCTACTTCCCCTCCCAACCTCAGCAGCAGGCACGTGGCCAGGCTGGACCAATAGAACTTCCTCACAGACGCTGTGAAGAAAGACTCATGAGGCAAAACTGGAGGCATCTGAAGACCTTCTCTTGGGGCCAAGACCCACCTGTCCTAACAAGTTCCCATTCCTCTTCTCAATTCTCGGTTTCTGTGATGAATATCATCTTCCCAATAAAGTATATTTTCATGTTAATATGAGTCAAAATTCTAGTGGATTTTAATCTTGTTTATAGGGGAAAAAGTTTTATGTACTATTTATGTACCACTTACCAGCTGTGTGACCATGAAGAGGTTATTTACTTTCTCCATGCCTCAATTTTTCAGCTGTAAAGTGAGAATAATAATAATAATAATAACTAATTCATAATGTTGCTGTATGATAGTCCTTATAAAGTTTTTCAAAAATTTTGGACTCAGTAAGAACTAAATAATTTTTAACTTTGTTATCATTATTATATAAAGAATACATGATGTTCTATGGATTTTTGAAATTGGCCTTTTATCTTCCTTACTTGTTGAGGTATTTTTGTAATTAATTCTCTTTGAGTTTTTAAGTAGAAAAACATGTTTTCTCTAATTGGTAGATTACAATTTTTTCTGTTTTTTTTTTTTTTTACGTTCTAACATTTTTTTCTTTTCTTAATGTACACTTTCCAAAGTTTAAAATTCAGAACTTTTATGGATTTTTAAAATTATTTTCCCTTTGTTCTTTGTGAAATAGAATTTTCAAGTCCAAAATTTCAAGTTTTTCTTAAACTCCTTAAACATGAAAATTTTGATTACCATTATTTATTGATTATTGCTTCTTTCCATATGTTCCGACTACCTCCTCAGCCCTCCAGCCTTCCGTGGAAATCATATTAAATGCATAGCCATCTCTCACTGTGCCTCTTGGATCTGTTTTTGTTTGTTTGTTTAATTTGTATCCATTTCTCCTGTGCTCTAAATTTCCTTAATTTATGTTCAAATCTGATGACCTTTGTGCATGTCTGCTATTAAGAATTTATTGAATCCTCCATTAAGATTTTATTTTGAAAATGGTGTTGTCATCTTATGCATTCTATTTGATAGGTCATTGTATACCATGATTTTTTTTGATGAGTTGTTGTATTTCATGATTGTTTCATTTCCTTGTGATGTTTTCTGTCATCTTTCCTTGTGATTGTTTCTGTGATGTTTTCTGAGAGTCAGTAGAGAGTCAGAACATTCACCATTGCTCAGGGATAATGAGGCTGCACCCCTAATGGCGTCAGCGGAGGCCGTGTGGGGAGCGGTAATAGGGGACTCCATACCTCCCAATCTGGATAATAGCAGCAGTGGCCCAGTGGGATGCCAGAACTCTTGCCTCCTTCCAGTATCAGGAGGAAGAACCTTCCCATCCCTTGTGTCAACAAACATCAATGGGGAACGAACATTGTACCCCAACCTGGATGTAATAAGGTGGCACTCTCTTCCTTGCCTTCTTTGCAAGAATACAGTCAGAGAATACCAAATAAAATGTTTAAATAATATGAAAAGTCTAATTATACGTTACCAAAAATATCCAAGTTTTAATAAAAGATCACTTGTTATACAAAAAATAAAAAAGATGCCATTTCTCCATGAATTGTTATATACATTTCCCAAATTCTCATCAAAATCCAAGCAATATTTTTGGAAGATATAAATAAGATTATTCTAAAATATATGTGGAAAGATAACTGAAGTAGGATGGCTAGAACAATTTTGGAAAAGAATAATAAGAGGAGAAATCTACCTAATTTCAAAACTTATCATATAGTTACAGTATTCAAAACTGTGTATGGGGCATCTGGGTGGCTCAGTCGGTTTAGCATCAGGCTTCAGCTCAGGTCATGATCTCAGGGTTCATGGGTTTGAGCCCCGCATTGGGCTCTGTGCTGACAGCTAGCTCAGACCCTGGAGCCTGCTTCAGATTCTGTATCTCCCTCTCTCTTTGACCCTCCCCTACTCTCACTGTCTCTCTCTGTCTCTCAAAAATAAATTAAAAAACAAAAAAATTAAAAAAAATAACTGTGTAGTATTTGTGAGAAATAGACACACATTAATAGTACAGAATAGGCAAGTCAGAATTAAAGCACAAAAAAGTACCTTATTTTTAATAAAAGTGTGAAATTAATCCAATGAAGGAAGGGTAGCCTTTTCAACAAATGGTATTGAGACATTTGGACTTTTTTAGGCAAAAAAATAAAAATAAATAAAAACACACACACAAAACTTTATCTCTTACAAAACAAATTTAAATTTTAACTCATAAAACTATAAAACTTTTAGAGATATTGTAGGGGAAAACCATTGAGATCTAGGTGTGGGCAAAGATTCTCAGACTTGATACCAAAAGCATGATCCTTTAAAGGAAATTTTAATAAATTGAACTTCACCAAAATTAAACCCTTTTGTTCCACAAAAAAGACCCTGTCAAGAGGATAACAAGACAAGCTACAGAGACAGAGAAAATGTCTGCAAACCACATATCCAATGACTAGACTGTAGAATAGACAAAGTATTTTCAAAACACCACATTAAAAAAATAATAATAATCCAAGTAGATAAAGGACAAAAAGCATGAAAAGACGTTTCACTGAAGAAGGTATGCAGATGGTAAAGAAACACATGAAACTATGTTTGACATCATTAGCCATTAGAGAAATGCAAATTGAACCACATGGAGCTATGACCACACACCTATCAGAATGGTTAAAGCAAATAACAGTGACAACGCCAAATGCTGTGGGGAGCTCAGAGGATGTGTATCACTCATACATTACTTGTGGTGATGTAAAATGCTACAGTCCCTCTAAAAACCAGTTTGGCAGTTTGCTTAAAAATTAAACATGCAGCTATCATATGAGCCAGGGATTGCACTCCTGGGCATTTATCCCAGAAAAATGAAAACTTATGTTAATGCAAAAACCTAGATACATCTCCAAAAAATTGTGCTGAGTGAAAAAAAAAAAAAAGCCAGAATGTATGTCACCTTGTAAAATTCCATTTATTTAGCATTTTGGATATAAAAATTTATAGAGATGGAGAACAGATTAGTAATTGCCAGGAGTTGAGTCTAGGAGGTAGTTGTGGCTATAAAAGGGCAACAAAAAGGGTTATTGTAGTGACGGGAATGTGTATCCTGACCGTATTGATGTCAGAACTGGATGTAATATTATACTAAAGGTTTGCAAGATACTACCATCAGACGTAACTGGGTAAAGGATACATGAAATCTCTTGGTCTTATTTCCTACAAGTGGATGTAAATCCACAGTTACCTCAAAATAGTTTACGAAGAATCTGAATTATAAATGATAATGAACATGATAATTTTTCCAAAATAAAGACTGAACGTTAGGTAAAATGTATTTATCATTTAAGTCAAGATTAGTGAAAACATCGTTTCATATTTTATCTAAAAACTCTCAACCTAATGAGTATTATAAGAAACAGTTTATTCTGTAATAAACTAAATTAATATCATAGTGCCTACTAATAGATTTTGCTAATTTGGTTACGATCAGAAATTCTTTACTACACATACTTTCAATTATCCTCATCCATGCAAATGTGTAACTGATTATGTATTATTTTTACTTCATGAGAGAGGAGAGAATCATTGTCTCGTATTTTTTAAATATCCGTCATAGCTTGGTACCTCTCTGAACTTTCAAAGTTACCAAAAAGAAAGTGACAGAACCCCCAAGGTATATGGTTCTTCTCATAATCTGGTTCAAGAATTTTAATTTCCTTCCATTTTATTTCATGTATTATTGCAAACCATATATCAATTTTGTTTTTTTCAATTGTTTCATCTGCTAATATTAGACTGAAAACATAATTTGTCTAAGAATACTGTAAGTATAAAAATGATATTACTATCTCATGGGGCTTCCTGTAAATTTAGCTACAGGAGTGATAATAAAATTAAAAATTACAGGTAATTTTTAGCTATAGCTAACAAAAATCTATAGCATTCTTATAATTTGCAAAAACGGATTACTAACTACTTACTGAGTAAAAATGGTTGGCGCTCCATTAGTGTACAAGATTAAAACAAATACTTAGCCTGGTAATGGAGAGTCATGGGAAACCACCAGATTTATAAGGAAATATGTCTGAAAAAGAAATTGTGCAGAATCACAGCTAAGACATCAGAAAGGCCTGGTGGGGAATACCAAGTGGGAGAAATGCAGAAATAAGCTGCTTGTGTGTTCCAAAGAAGTAAAATTAAATTCGTTTTTGTTTCAAAGCAGTTTTCACTAAGGAAACACAAAATTACCATTTTGACAGACATTTTAAGGCATTTATTTAAAGAAATATTATAGGCATCTGCACATGGCAAAGAAAATGAAAACGCTTCGGCAACAATAAGAATTTTTCTTTTGTCATCACATAAATAATCTTTGGCAAAAAAAACTATTATGGTAGCATTGAAACAAATGTTTATTTAAATGTTATTTAAATGTTTTATTGATGAAAATGATACAGTTATTTTCTGATAAACCATATAAACAGAGAACATTACTCATATTGAACATTAAGCACAGAGAATGGACCAATATCTTCACACACATTTGTAACAAATATTCTGATTATGAATGTTTAAATCCATTTAAATGATCAGCAGACCGATTGCAAATCAAACATAAGTTTCCTTCATCATCTTCTTTCAATAGTTTCTATTTCAAAATTTCATCGTGGGGTGTTGTTTTAAATTTTTCTAGTGGAACCAACCAACAAGAGAACTCAAGAATTTTTCACAACAATACATATTTTTCTTATTGTTGTGTAAAGTTAATGTTCATTCATTGGAATAATTCAAATATGAGAAAACTATTTGAAATTTTCTCCATTTCCAAAAATCCTTTTAATTTATTTATTTACTTATTTATTTACTTTTGGTTTTTAAATAAGTCAGCATCTGGCCTTCCAAGCTCAGACTTTAGCACATATACTTTAAAAATATAATATTATAATAGCACTTTATGGTGATGGATGATAGTAATACTTGTGGTCAGCATAGAATAATGAGGAGAGTTGTTGAATCTCTGTGTTGTGCACCTGAAACTAATGTGACATTGTCAACTATAATTAAAATTTTTAAATAAAAATAAATACCATTATAGTTTACTGAACAATCTCTAATCACAAGTGCATGAATCTAGCTTATGAGTTCTTTCAAAATATATTCAAAATAGCTATAAATACATATAAGGGCTTAATACTTAACCAGAGAAGGACATTCTTTGCCATGTTATTCATTCATATAGACTGACTAAACTACATTTATTTGGGGGACACGGGGGTGGCTCAGTTGGTTAAACAACCAACTTGATTTCAGCTCAGATCATGATCTCATCGTTTGTGAGTTTGAGCCCCACATCAGGCTCTGCACTGACAGTGTGGGGCCTGCTTCAGATTCTTTTCTTCTCTCTCTCTCAAATAAGTGTATTTAAAAAAAATTTTTTTTTAATGTTTATTTTTGGGAGAGAGAGAAAGACAGAGAGAGAGAGAGAGAGAGAGAGACAGACAGACAGACAGACAGAGTATGAGCAGGGGTGTGGCAGTGAGAGAGGGAGGCACAGAATCCAAAGCAGGCTCCAGGCTCTGAGCTGTCAGCACAGAGCCCAGTGTGGGGTTTGAACACATGGACCAAGAGATCATGACCTGAGCTGAAGTCAGACACTTAACCGACTAAGCCACTCAGGTGGCCCCCAAAATACTTATTTCAACCATAATAATGAAAAGTCCTTATATTGTTGTCCCCACTTTAAATTTCCATTGTCTCAACAGATGAAATATTTTGAATGCCTCTAATCCTATCCCTGCCTTGTATGTGACCCACTGTCACTGAAATATCCTTAATAAATGATTACTTTAAACTCGATCCTAAAGAACACCAACTGTCAGTTTTCTCTCAAGTTACAGGGGGATAAACTAGATTAGACTACGCTTTCAGCAGGGGACGCCATCTTTTTCAGCTGGCTCCTACCAGCTTCTTACCAAATCCTTCCTCCAGTTTTAATAGTAAACAGTAATAGGAGACCAGGAGAAACCTAATGGAGGACCAGGGGGAGGGGAAGGGGAAGAGAAGTTGGGGAGAGAGAGGGACGCAAAACCTGAGAGACTGTTGAGTGCTGAAAACAAACCAAGGGTTGAAGGGAGACGGAAAGGGGGAAGGGAGGTCATGGTGATGGAGGAGGGCACTTGTGGGGAAGAGCACTGGGTGTTACATGGAAACCAATTTGACAATAAACTATTTTAAAAAATGGTAATGATTAAAAAACTCCAAAAAATATACGTATGCAGACTCTAATGGAAGAAATGACGTCAATAATAACGTGAAATGCCATCTATGAAATACAATCATTTTATTCAGTGGCCAGAGACAAAGCTCCAATTGGAAGTGGAAAGCAAGGGTATTACCTCTGCTTCTTAAAATGCTGAAAGGTTTTCCCTCTGAAAGCTAAATTCAGAACTGAAATTCACCCTTTCTGTAGAAAATACCCAAAGAACAAAGCATGTACATGCAGGGAGAAATCGAGCCTGATTATACCCTCTAAATTGAAAGGGGGGAAAAAAATCCAAATTTTACACACACACTCACAAAAAGCATGTGGTCAGCTATGTATAACTGCTGGCAAAAACAATTCAATCAACCGTTCTTCCTAAGATGTTTGTTTGACTTCTTAGAAAGAGGGTACTTTTCTAACAAAGATTAAGTTGCGTCCACTGAGTGGTACCAGCTAGTCATAGAGGACATGTCATAGAGGACAGATAGGAACTAAGATCAGTACAAAAAGAGGAGGCAAAAAAAAAAAAAAAGGAAGCATTGATGATCAAGCAGCTGGTTGTTCACAGCAGTGATTTCTTTTTTAAATCTTCTTTTACAACTAAGCAATAGGAGGACTTCTAACAGTGCACAACAAAAACACTGCAAAAAATTGTTTACCTTGAAACAAAAAAAGATCATTCATTTCAAAGCAAAACTGCAGTACACAGCATTGTACAGCAAGACTCAAATAACCATGTAAGCATTAAAGAAGAATTCCTTTGCACAATAGGAAGAAAAAAGTATCCACTTGAGAGTTCTACTTGTGGCCTACTATGGCTAAGCATGTATTAACGACATGAGGAGGAGAAAAATTAAAGAGCAGAGACTAGCAATATTTGACAAGAGCTAAATTCTTTAATCCAGTTCCTGTAAGATCCCATTTAGATTTCCACATGAGACATCAACAGCCTTGGAAATGGTTTTCAGAAATCATTAGGTTTACAAAATTTATGTACAGCTTGCAAAATTTGCATTGACTAAATCTACATGTATCTATTCACATTTACCTCTTTTATCCTGTCAACCATGTCTAACTATATAGTTTTTTATGTAGTTAAAAAATAATCGGGGTGCCTGGGTGGCTCAGTCGATTGGGCCTCCGGCTTCGGCTCAGGTCAGATCTCACGTTCGTGGGTTCGAGCCCTGCGTCAGGCTCTGTGCTGACAGCTAGCTCAGAGCCTGGAGCCTGCTTCCTGTTCTATGTCTCCTTCTCTCTCTGCCCCTCCCCCCTCATGCTCTGTCTCTCTCTGTACCAAAAATAAAACATTAAATAAAATAAAATAAAAATAAAAAAAATAATCAAGTACAGTTTACATGCTGGTAAACAATAAATTAAAATTGTTTTATTATTTCAGCATACACCAAATATGGCATGTACATGTACATATTTGTACATATAAATGTGTACATGTATATATGCACTGATGTATCTGAATTTATACACAAATGCAGTGTAAGATATTATATACATATATATAAAATGTGTGTTGATATATCTGTATGTATTTATAGTTTATAAATAGCTATATATATCCAGTTTGTATATATCTGGTTTGTACATTCATTTTATACATATATATGAGTATGTATGTGTATATGCATGTATATACATATATACACAGAAAAAGAGAGAAAGAGAAAGAAGCAGACAGACAAAATATGTTTACTTCTTCATTTAGTAAGGCGTCCATCAAACTTCCCTATAGACAATCACCTTACCAACATAACATTTAAATTTTCAAGTGGTGGGGCGCCTGGGTGGCTCAGTCGGTTGAGCATCCAGCTTCAGCTCAGGTCATGATCTCACGGTTCGTGGGTTCCAGCCTCGCGTCGGGCTCTGTGCTGACAGCTAGCTCAGAGCCTGGAGCCTGCTTTGGATTCTGTGTCTCCCTCTCTCTCTGACCCTCTCCTGTTGGCGTTGCCTCTCTTTGTCTATCAATAAATCAATGAATCAATAAATTTTCAAGAGGTGACTTAAAGCTGTAGGTATTTATTTTCTTGCTTCCTGATTGTTTACACATTATAAATAAAAATTTGCATTAGTTATAGATGATCCATTCCAACACTAGATAATGAAAAATATTAAGACAAATCAGGAATAAAAATGATGAAACAGTATTTTGAACTAGGTTTGGTAAATTTTTCTGGATCAATTTCCCTTTTCTCACTGTCCTGTCAATATAGTATATCTCTGTGAAAAACAAAGCTAAACTTTAACCATGTAGTTATCTACTATCTTGAGAGGGTCTAAATTTTATACCAAACTTGTTTGAAATTTGAAACTTCTATAAGTGGAAAGGCAATAAAATGAATAGAATCTCAAAGGAAAATTTTAGCCATCAAAATAATTTATTACTGATAGATAATATAAAAGACACATTCTCCAGATTACTTAGGTACATTTAATATATTACAGTACCAATTTTGAGAGAGGGAGTGAAGATCACTATCAACCAAGCAGACTAAGTTGGATTAAAGGGGGGAGATGAAAAATCCTTGAAAATATTTATTATAAATATTTAAAAATTGCTAAGAATACATAATGGAACCAAACTGATCAGAAATAACATCTAGAATTTGAGAACTGACTGACCTTGAGCCAGCTAATATTCTAAATAGCTGAATGGCACTAACTTCTTTAATTTTCACAACTTTGTGAGATGGATATTATGTTTAAACCTATTCAAAAGTCTACCTATATCTATATCTCAATGCCTGCATCTACCAAATCTAGACATATTTTCCTGGATTACCGATTAATCACCCTGAGAAAGGTAATAAAATGTACTCTCAACCTGTCTTTCCTAAAGTTTTAATGAACTCGCTGAACTAAGAGGTGGATGCTATATAACTCTCCATCTAAGTATGGTGGCACCCTCTGAATTTAGTCTGGACATATTTAGAGTGAACAATCTGACTAGTTTGCACATATGTGCATGCCCCTGAAAACATCAATGCACTCGAAACAATAAACATGTCCTCACCTCCAAAGTTGTCTGATGTCCCTCAGAGTTTCAATTTCCCATTGTTTCTTGCTCGCCCATGCACAACCCATTACTGATTTGCTTTCTGTCATAATTCCATTGGTCTTTTTAATCTTTGGTAATCTACCAGGCATGTAGTTACAGCTCATTGTGGTTCTAGTTTGCATTTCCCAAATAACAAACGATGTTGAACATCACTAGAGTATACGCTATCTGTGTATATCCAAAGTGTCAGTGCAAACCTTGTTTTTCCTTTTAATTGCATTGTTGATTTTTCTTATTATTGATTATATCTATATCTATCTTGCAGCAACCACCTACTCTCTGTGTCTTCACAGGCCCTTATGTGTGCAGTGAGAGAACTCTATTCCACTTCTATGTGATCACTAATCCTATCATGAGGACCCCATGCTCATGACCTAATCTAATTCTAATTGGCTTCCCAAGTCCCCACCTCTAAATGCCATCACGCTGGGTCTTAGGGCTTCAATGTATGAGTTTTGGAGAACACAAACATTCAGTCCATAAATTCTTGTAACCAGAAATTGACATATTCTGGATGCAAGTCTTTTTCAGGTAAATATTTCTTCCAATCTATGACTACTCATCTTCTCTTCATTTACCAGAGTCTTTGAAGAATAGAAGCTATTAAGGCTGATGAAGTCCAATTTCTAAATGTTTTTTTGATTGATCATTTTTTGTGTGTGTCATATGCAAGAAATCTTTGCCCAACTAAAAATTTCAGAAGTTTTCTCTTACGTTTTCTTCTGATCCACTACATGGACTATTTCTTCTTTCATTTCGCTCAGCACTGATCTATAGTTTTTAGTGCATAGACTTATAGAGTCTTCTGCAATTATTTCATGGGTTTTGTTACTATTATCTAGGACAGTCTGTTTTATTTCAATATCCAGTTGTCTGTAGTTACATGAATACAATCTGTTTTTTTTTTTGCTTATTTGTCTTGTATACTACAACCTTCCTAAAGTCACTTCCTAGTTAGTACTTGTGTAGATTCCATATGATTTTTCTATATAAATGATCATTTTTGAAGTACTTAAAGACAAGTTTACTTCTTTATTTCCAATAAGAATGACACTTATTTATGTTAATTGTTTTATTGCGTTGACTAGAAGCCCCAGTAAAATTTTGACAAGTGGAGTTAGCTGTAGGGTTTCTTGACATCCTTTATAAGGTTGAGAATCTTTTTTCCTTAGTTTCCTAAAGCATTTTTTTATCATGAAAAGGATTTTCCTTCAGTTTTATACATTATTGAATTTTACTATCTGAAATTTTAGTCCTTTTTTTGCATTTATGTACATGAGGAATTTTGATCTATACATTTTTTCTTGAAACATTTCCATCTTATTTTGGTATGAAAGTAATACAGTTTGCATATAATGAATTGAGTTATATTGCTTCCTCTTAAGCAATAAGGGGTGAAAGTTTGGCCAAAACTGGTACTGTCTAGGAGAAATTGTTGTGTCACAGCACCTGAGGGACACGCAGAGTGTGAGCAGGGGAGGGCAGAAAGAGGGGTGAGACACAGAATCTGAAACAGGCTCCTGGCTCTGAGCTGTCAGCACAGACCCCAACCCAGGGCGAAAACTCACAAACTGTGAGATCACTACCTGAGCTGAAGTTGGATGCCTCCAAAATTTTAAAGTATAAATTCAGTGTATCTCATAGGTATAGTGCTATTCAGATTACTAATTTCTTCCTGTATGTACCTTGGTAATTTGTCTCTTGCAAGAAATTTGTCCATTTTAATAAAAAAATATGTATTTGAATAAATTTTAAATATATTTATACTATGCTTTGTAATATTAGAATATGTAGTAAAATCACTTCTTTCATTCTTTTTTTAAAAATGATTTATTTACTTTTAAGAGAGGGAACAGAAGCAGGAGAAGGGCAGAGAGAGCGAGGGACAGAGGACCCTAAGTCGGCTCTGCACTGACAGCAGGGCTCCCAGTGCAGGCTTGAACTCACAAACTGTGAGATCATCCGTCGCCTGAGCCCAAGTCCGTGCTCAACCAACTGAGCCACCCAGGCACCCCATCTTTCATTAATAATATTGATTATTCATATCTTTTCTTGCTTTTTCTTGATCAGCCTGGTCAGACAGTTATCAATGTTACTGATTTCATTTTAAACAAACAAGTTTTGATTTCATCAAGGTTCTCTACTTTTTGTGTACGTTTTGTTTTCAGTTTCACTGACTTTTCATTATGATGTTCAACTTAATTGTATTGACTATTTTGTTTTGCCTGCTCCACTTTTTCTTGTTTTATAAATTAGATACCTAGGTCAATGATTGCAGATTTTTCTTTTATTCAGTTAGGTGTTTAGTGTTATAAATTTCCCTCTAGGGGCATCTGGGTGGCCCAGTCAGTTAAGTGTCTGACTCTTAAGTTGGGTCAGATCATGATTTCACAATTCATGGGTTTGAGCCCTGAGTCAGGCTCTGCACTGACAGTGCAGTGACTGCTTGGCACTTTTTCTCTCCTGCTCTGTTTCTGCCCTTCCCCCACTCATGCCCTCTCTCTCTCAAAATAAATAAATGCTTTTTAAAAATTAAAAAAATAGGGGCACCTTGGTAGCTCATTCAGTTAAGCATCCGACTTTGGCTCAGGTCATGATCTGGTGGTTCTTGAGTTTAAGCCCTGTGTCAGGCTTTGTGCTAACAGTTCAGAGCCTGGAGCCTGCTTCAGATTTTGTGTATCCCTCTCTCTCTGCCCCTCACCTGTTCACACTCTGTCTCTCCCACAAACTGTGAAATCATGACCTGAGCCGAAGTTGGACACTTAATCGACTGAGTCACCCAGGCGCCCTATGAAATTACTTTCTTTAACTCTGGAATAGTCTTTATTTTGAAATGTGTAATGTCTGTATCAATATAGCCACTCCAGTGTTCATGATCAGCATTGGAATAGTCCATATTTTTTCACCTTTCTTTTCCTTTCGTTTTCAACTATTTATATTTAAACTAAGTTTATTGTAGGATGCATGGAGAGTTGGGTCTCCCATTTCTATCCAATCTAACAATCTCTGCCTTTTAATTGAGATATTCAGGACATTTATATTTAATATGATTATTGATATATTTAAATCTATCACTTTTCTATTTGTTTATTTTTCTATATCTATTTTTTTCTTCTTTCTTCTTTTGGATAGTGTATTTTTATTACAGTTTTGCTTATTAATTAAAAATTTTCATGCTTATTTGTCATTGCAGGATTTATTGCATATATTTGCAAGTTAACTGAATATATGTGAAAGTGATATTGTGTTACTTCATATGCACATAACAATTTTTGTCCAAGGTTAAAAATCGTGGTCTATTATTTCTTCTAATATTTTTCTGCCTCTCCTTCTAATTACATATTATACATTAGTCTAGGACTAATTACTCTCTCCCAGAAGACAAAACCCTTCTTAATATTCTAACCAATGCCCCCCTGAATTATAAAACTGTCCATCCACTGTGGCTTAGGGAGGGTGCTATTCCCAGCTTTGTATGAGCTGGAGATAGCATTCCCTCAATCCTTCCATGTGGTTCTTTCCCAGCCTCAGGCATTTTCCTGGTGTGTAAATGCTAATCAGTGCTCAAGTAAATACTTGAAAAAACACTGCAAATCTCCACTTTCTCTCCATTTTAGTCTCTTCTCCCATACTCTGGCCAATGAACTCTAGCTTTCTTGGCTTCCCTGAATACCCAGCTTACTCCTTTCAACTCAGGGAGATGGCTAGTCTCTGCCTCTGATCCACCCTTATTCACCTCCCATAGTTCTACTTCATAGCCTGGACATTTTGTTTCCCTGGGTATTTAACCATGGAGATAACAGGGATCTCCTTGTTTGTACCCTCTCAGAAATTCCTGGCCTTCGTTGTTTGGGGTCCAATGGCTTGAGAATGCTGTTATATATATTTTATTCCTGTTTCTTAATTGTTTCAGGAAAGAGGATAAATCCAGTTATTGTATCTTCATCTCTGCTAGAAGAAGTAAATCCTTCTTTTTAAGTAATAAGATTACATTGGTTATGCCACTTTGCATCTCTCTTTTTATTTTATAAAATTTCTTTGAAGTTAAATCATACTTACCGACTTTTTTGGAGTTGATTCCTAAACTATTTCTAATTCCTTTAGAAAAGAACATACATTTGTAAAAAGCTAAGCCTTTCAATGTGTGTAGCACCTGGTAATAAAAAAATAAAATATATTAAAAACAAAACCAAGAAAAAGTCAATAGATAAACTTTCACTTTAGACTACCCAACCACATCTGAGAGTCACTGTGATCAATGCATGTACGTATTGGGGTTCTCTAGTGGCTCAGTCAGTTAGGTGTTCAACTCTTGATTTCAGCTTAGCTCATGATCTCAAGGTTCATGAATTTAAGCCCCACACTGGGCTCCACTCTGACAGTGCAGAATCTGCTTGAGATCCTCTCTCTGATCCCAAGGTTGGCAGACACGTAATTAGGACCTGAGTTACATACTAGAGATTGAAGAAATAGTACCTCCTACTATTACCTAGTTTGGGTTCATTTTAGCAAGCAAAGGCCTTCTTAAATCCATTACCATTTCTTTCTTTGAATTAATAATACAATATGTTAGAACTGTAGAGATTAAATTGCCACTCTAAAGGTGGATCATGTGAGAACAGTTATATTACAGAGCAGATAACATCTATATTTTTAAAATACATTGTGTATCTATAACAGATATTAATCACAATTTTATGAAATCAGAATAACATTTTATTTGGAAAAAATATATAACAAATACTTATCTATTTCATCTATCCTTGTTTGGGATGCTGTAACAAAATACTGTAGACAAGGTAGCTTATAAGCGATAGAGATTTATTTCTGAGTTCCAGAGTTCTCAGAACTCAGAGTCCTCAGAGTTGCAGAGTGGAAGTCCAAGATCAAGGTGGCAGCAGTGTTGAATTTTGGTGTGAGCATTCTCCTGGGATATAGACTGGTGACTTCTCATTGTATCCTCACGTGGTGGAAAGGCAGAAAGGGAAGCAAGCTCTTCAGTGTCTCTTTTAAGGGCCTTAATCCCATTTATTGGGCCTCTGCTCCCAAGATCTTATGTAATCCTAATCACCTTCAAAGACCCCCACTTCTTAAAGCCTAATGCCTAAAGTGTTGGGGGACTCTGGTTTCAACATATGAATCTTTCAGGAACACAAATATTTAGTCCACAATTCATTCATTTGTTCTAAAGATTTTCTTTTCTTTTCTTTTCTAAATTTTCTACCAATTTATTTATTTTTTGTGTTTGATGTCAGACTCCTAGAATTGCAGCTCATTCACATTACTTATTACCTATGTGCCTTTCAGGATATGACTTAATTTCTTTATATTTCTAATTTCTCATTATAGAATATGAGAAAAACAACTATCCCTCTTTATAGAATATAAGAAAAAACTTGATGGAAGTCCGTAACACAATGTTTGACCCCTTTCCTCAATAAATGTAAAATCTGCTAAAATCTTGATCTCAATCATTTCTCATTATCTGTGGTTTTTTGGTTCTGCACTGTGTTAGTCCAGTGATAAAGCCCAGATTTTTGTTTGTTTGTTTGGTTTTTCTTCATTCAGCTCCACTTCATCACTTAACAAAGGACAATTGGTTTCATGGAAGTATACTTTATTAAAATATTGATGAAATAGGAAGGCATTATATTACACCAAACAGTTTTAAAAATTGAAATATCACTGGGAAAAATCTGTAACTCTTGCAGCCTTTGGGAATTAGTCACAGATAGGTGTTTCTCTTTCTTTTTTAAGTTTACCTATTTTAAGAGAGAGAGAAGTGGGGGGCTGGGGAAAAGCATAGAGAGAAGAGGAGAGAAAGAATCCCAAGTAGTCTCTGCTCTGTCAGAGCAGAGCTTGATGTGAGCCTTGAACTCACCAACTGTGAGATCATGACCTGAACCAAAATCAAGAGCCAGATGCTTAACTGCCCCAGCCCCCGCCCCCCAGGAGGCTATTTCAAAACAATTTTTCAGGGGCTCCTCTCGTGGCCTTTACTGGCACACAAATCCTGTTAACTTCTTATGTAAAGAAGTCTTACCCAGCCAAGTCTCTCTCCTCAGCTTCTTATTTTTGACTAAATAGCTTTATTAGGTGTGTTTCTACACAATTCCTGAGATGAGTGCTGTAATTAGCTTTCAATGGGTTTTTATCTTGTAGAAAAGAAGGAAGGAGGGGGGCACCTGGGTGGCTCAGTCGGTTAAGCTTCTGGCTTCGGCTCAGGTCATGATCTCACGGTTCGTGGGTTCGAGCCCTGTGTCAGGCTCTATGCTGACAGCTAGCTCAGAGCCTGGAGCCTGCTTCAAATTCTGTGTTTCCCTCTCTCTCTGACCCTCCCCTGCTCATGCTGTCTCTCTCTGTCTCTCAAAAATAAATAAAAAACATTAAAAAATTTTTTTAAAAAGGAGGGAAAGAGAGAAGATAGAGGAAAAGGAAGGAAAAATGGGAAGATGGAATAAGTCTTCAGAAACCAGCCCACTTAGGTGTAAACAAGAATATTTTAAAGAAATCTCTTCATCCAGTACAATATAAACCCTGTGTCCTCCTGCAAAAGGCAGAGAGCTCAAAATGATCTTTTTCACCATTTAAATAGTTTTGTCTGAAACTTGCTCTATGAATTGTTATCAATTAAAGTGTCTCAGATGCTAAGCTTCTGCCCAATTAGCAATTGTGTGTGAGTTTCCCTACACATAACTTGATAATGCTGTGTTTCCCCAAACAACTCATTAGAAGGTAACAGGGCAATCCGACCTTTAAGGTGCTTTCCCGTCCTGAGATTTTGAAAGGCTGAAATTTCCTCGAGTATATACAAACCTCATTGAAAGTTTAAGGGATTTTAGTAAGTCTTATTCAAATTCATGGAAAAGGCTAAATGCTGAGTTCTGAATGGTTCTCTCAAATGGATTTATATGCTAATGTTACCAGAGATGTAGCCAGTCTGTATTTATTGACCTGATGGCTATTACCTACGATAGACTTTTCTAAAATATTCATTACTATATTATCTAAGAAGTACAAACTGTAAAGGCCATTGAGGTTCGGAATTTATCTATATGTGGGTGTGTTTGTCCATTACCTTAGGAAATGATCATCCGAAGGCTTACCATCGCCCTTGGAACACAATGTCTCTCCTTGAATTCACCTCCCAAACATTAAAATAAAGATACTGTCACCTGGTTTCCTTGCCTTGGTTAGGATTCTACCAACACTGCAGTATTTGGGTACACTCCATTTATTTATGTCTTTTCCCAGGGCTCCTTTCACTAACTGTTCCTATTTTTCTTCCTTTGTTATGTTGTGCCCCGTGGCATAGCTCAGTCAATCAATTATTGCAGTCGGGGCTGATGCTGCAGGATCCAGACAAAAGCCCACCAGCAACAAAGAAACAATGGCAAGAGCAAGCTGTGGTCTGTGTCACTAGATCAGCTGATCAGTCCATGACTGAATTGTTTCTAAATGTATGTCAATTCAAGAACAGGGCGCAGAGAGATATTTGAGGCATGAAAGAGAGGGGGAGGTGTGATTCCAAAACAGTTTTCTTCCTAACGGTACAGAGCTGACCTTGCATTTAAAGATAGAGGATGGGAGAAAGCTATATGGAAGTGTGAACAGTATGAATAAGTGCTGTTTATAGGGAGCTGTTTTAATACTCTTGCTAAAGCTGAACAATAGAAAGAGACAAAGCTCCGAAAAACGCATGCCTTTCCCTGTGAGTGATCGCTTTATCTTTCCATTCCTGTCCAGATACTAAAAAGCATCTACAGGGCAAACAAGCATCGGTGCCTTTATTTCCCCCAAATATGAGATATATCTTCCATCTTTAGATATTTGCTAGTAGAGCATTTGCTATAGCATATTTCTGCCCCCATCCCTAAGTGCTCCCCTATTTAAAAATAAAGAATATGAGATTGTAAAGTGAAAATCTGGAATTCCATATAGAAATCTTTTTGTTTTGTTGTGTTTTATTTGTTTTGCAATGAATGAACCCATTCCTGGCACCAAGGTACCTGAGCTGATGCTAAAAATAAAATAGACTTTGGGGTGAAACAGGCCTTGTTTCAAACCTCAGTGTCACTAGGAAAACACCCAGGACACCTGTGAGACGAAAGTTAAGTGCTCAGCTTACATCAATCCCCGTGCCTCCCCCACCCCCAACTTTTAACCATGTTATTTCTAAATTTCTCTAGGACAACATAATAATAGCAACACATTGTATCTTAAACACACATTTAAGAAAAATACACGTTTAATATCTGCATTGTATCAGCGAGTAGGATGAATGCTTCCACCCACTGTGTCACTGGGGTTCCGTCAGGACTCTTTGAGGTGCCCCCCGCCCCCCGCTTGCTTAAGGAAACTCCATTCTGGATTTCTTAGTAACACACTGACTGCTTGTGGTTTGTGTGTGACAGAAGTGAGATGTGAGAACAGGTTGGGCTAAATCCAAGGATTTTTTTTGTTTGTTTCTTTTCATCCATGGTCTTCAAATGGTAGGACAAATTAGAATCACTTCCAGGAGCTAAAAATAAAAACAGACTGCTGGGCCCGGCCCCAGAGTTTCTATTCACCGTGTCTAGATAGTGCCCGTGAATTTGCATTTCTAACAGGTTCCCTGGTGTTGGTAGTACTGCCGGTCAGGGGACCTCCTCTGTGCTGTGCTGGAGAGAGGAGCCTCTCTCGGGAGAGACCTACTCTGGGCAGGTTACACTTTACCGCCAAGAAGGTTTGCTAATCAAGGGGAAATACTGGAGGGACACGTGGGTGGCTCAATTATTGCTATATACTGTGCTTTTGTATAAATATTCCAGAATGCATTGATCTAATCTTGTGTTAATAATATACATTTTGTATTGTGTTGTTTCCATTGTTTTATTGTTTCTACACACACAGCTGTGCTGAACATATTTGGTAAACTTGTGTATGATAAATATAAATTTTAATCTTTTGTGGAAATTGTCACCTGGAAATTATCACTTTGGGGACCCTCGATTTTGGCTTAGGTCATGATTTCATGGTTCATGAGATGGAGCCTCATGACAGCGTGGAGCCTACTTGGGATTCTCTCTCTCTGTCCCTCCCTCACTTGCTATCCCTCAAAATAAGTAAACATTGAAAAAAAAGATAAAATACTAAAGAATCATTTGAAAGATGAAATACTATATAGTGATGAGTTAAGGTTTTTTAAAGTTTTTGGTTTCTAGGCGTGTAGAAATCATATGCTATAGGGATTAAAATAATGAATAAAATATAATCCATGTCCTCCAAGAGCTCAACTAGTTGAGATTACATCCAAAGATACGTACTTACATTTACCATTAATGAGGCAAACACAATGAATGCTTCAGCAGACTTTTAAAAAATGTACTTTGGGCATAAGAAGTAGGAAATTCTATTTTAAAACAACAAGTTGTTACCTTCAATTTGCTTTACCCTTGAATCACTTCCTCTTTCTGTCTCTTGCTGTCAGATAAAAACTAAATGTATTCTATTTACTGTGGCTACTTTTCCAATCTCACGTCCATCTATTAAAAAATAAAATGCAACTGAATAAAAGGCTTTATTCTACAGCTCATGAATTGGGCAGCATCTCATCTAGCAAGCTGGTAGGAACTCCAAGGAGCTGTAGAAACTGAAAGACTGTTCTAGAAAGGAGGGGGAAGGGAGAAGGAAAGAGCAGATAACCTCAGCTGCCTTTGGGGAATGGAGAGGAGCTATGAGGCAGAGGATCTCACTGGTGCTGACCAGAAAATTCCAGACTGACAGATTAAGGGTACATTCCTCGGAAAGCTGAAGCTGAATTAGGTTCGGTATTGAGCCTTGGTTTGGTGATGCAGGCTTAGTGCAAGAGACTCCGTTTTGGGCCTGTTCTTTCTTTTTAACACACTTGAATCACAAAATAAGGCTTCCACATCAAAACTGTGAAACTGCAGTGGGAGAATTCATCCATAGCCTTCTGACTGCAACATCCAAAGGTCCAAAAACAGACCTTATGTTTCTGAGGCACCGGGCACATTGTTGATCATTCTCCGCCCTGCAAGCACCCTTAATCCAGATGACCCCATCCTGTCCTTTGTTCCTCCCACTCACTCAGACCTTTAAGCTCACTTCTCTTTTTCTCAAAACCTCTTCTGTCTCATCTAGTCTTTAAATGTGCTGTTCCCTGAGTTTTGCCCTAAGCTCTTTTCTCATATCTTACAAGACTTTCTCCAGGTCAAAGGAGTGATTTTTATTAAAATGAGACTCCACACCTTACTCCCCTTCAAAAATATCCACTGCATCTCAGCTGCCTTAAGGCAAGTAAAGCTTCTCATCATCTGCTCTGATTAATTTTCCAGGTGATATCTTGCTTCTCTTTTACCTGTTCAGTTCATTGTCCATCTTCACAGATCCATTATTCCATTGGCTATTTTTAACTTAAGATACACATAATTAATGTGATTAACTCCTTTCTTGGGTACACAAGACTCTTCTCCTTTCCTTCTCTCCGTCTTCCACACATGATCTCACCTGCCATCTTTATGCTTTATTCCTCCTGGATTTTCCTCATGCCAACAGACATACACGCTAATGGATTTAGCACATTCTTAAATATGGTTAGTACAGTATATACTAACACTTGAAGACCACATACCTTTTTTTACATGGTATTCAGTGAGCATATTTTTACCAATCTATTCATTGTCATTCTTAATCCTAATTTGCTTCACTGTTAAGAGCTTGAAATTTATTTGTTTTTCTACATATAATTCTACTTCATTAATTTTGTAACAAATTTTTCTACTTTGAATTCTTGCTTAATCCCTATTGCTTAGTATTTCTAACATAGACAACTTTCCTTATTATTGAAACCCTTCCTTCATGATTGCTACTTTCAAAAGCAGACTTTTTTGTGATAAAAATTCTAAAGCATTTCACTTGGAGATTATTTCACTCTCATATTTGCATAATAATTTAGCTATGTATAATAATCCATGTTTAAATTTTCTTTGAAATTTTGAAAAAATTACTCCATTGTCTTCATTTTAATCTAGTTTTAAGTTTAATCTATTTTAATCTATATTTAAATAATATATGGGTTTTATATTTAATATATATTTAATATATTACATCATATAATTTATACATAAATTCAGATAATTATGTATTATACTACATACAACTTAAATGTTTTATATATTATATTAAAGTATAATATATATTTTATATTATATAACATATTACATGTTGAATACATACAAGGCTTTGTATACTTTAACACATAATGTATTTAATTTTTACTTTTCTGACATTTTTATAAATGGTATTAGCTGTTAAGTCAAGTGGATTTTTAGTACATTTTTTATTCCTGAGACTTCTATATCTATAGATGCATTTCATTTCTTTTCATTTCTGTGTAGCATTCATTGTAGGATACTATTAAATGTATTATTCTCCTATTGATAACATCTTCTTTTGGGGAGTTGCGTTTTGCTTCATTTTGTTTTTACAGACAAAGTTGCCATGAGCATTCTTGACTATATCTTCTGGTGCACATGTTGAAGTTATCTCCAGGTAAAATACCTAGGATGGATTCCTGGAATAGTGTTTATGCACATCTTCAGCTTTATGAGACAACACTAATTTGTTTTTCAAAGTGATTGCTCTAATTTATATTTTCATTAGCAGTCTTCGTTCCTATACATCCTCATCAAAATTTTATATTTCTTGACATTCTATTTTTTGCCAATCTAATGATGAAATTTTATTTCATTGTAGTTTTTCAATGTCAATTTGCCAGTTAATATTTTTTTTAAAGTTTTCCTGGAGGACGTTCCTATATCCTCTTCTTTGAAGTGCCTGTCAAAATATTTTGACCATTAGTTGGTTTATCTTCTTCTTTGCCAGGTATATGAGTTATTTTTATGTCTTCTATAGTCATGTATTATATATAATATAGAGTATAATCCATTGTAGATATATATTTGTGTGGGTGTGGGTGTGTGTACACACAACACAAATATCTTTTTCAACTTTGTGATTAACTTTTAGTGTTTTGATGAATAGATTGTTTTCTGTTTTAATGCAAGTGAAGGGTTCAAACTTTTAACTTATGCTTTAGGATCTCTGCATCTTGTTTAAAGAAGTCACAGCCCCACCCCAAGATTATACAGTCTTCGTGTTGTCTTCTGTAACCTTTGTAGTTGTACATTTCACATTCAATTCTATTGTCCTTTTGGAAATAATAATAAAGTGGGAATGATATAAGGATCTGATAAAATCTGTGACATAAATAGCTAGTTTTACCAACACCATTCATTTAATGCTCCATTCCCACAACTAATTTGTATTGCTACCTTTGTTGGGTATAAACTGTCCATATAGGTACGAATGTGTTTCTCAACCCTCTGTTTAGTTCATCGGTCTGTTTTATTTTGCCCCAGTGCAAAATATCTTAGTTATTTCAGCTTCTGGTAAGTCTAGGTGCCTGGCAAGGTAGGTCATTTACCTTTGCCTCTTTTTCAAGAGTATTTTGGTTATTCTGAGTCATTTATTCTCACATACAATTTTAAGAATTATTAAATTTCATATCAAATTTTATGAAATATTTCTTAATATTAAATCAGAATTAAAGTAAATACATAAGCTAATATGTAAAGAAGTTACAATATTATTACATCAACTCTATAAGCATGGTATATATTTTCATTTACTTAGTATTTCAATAATTTTTCTTCTAGTAGGCCTTGTATATTTTGTGAGAACTTTACATTGTTGGCTAATGTCCATTATATACATTTTAAATTACATAAATAAACATATTTTTGATTAATTATGAATCCAAAATTTGGCTGGCTTTATAAATTAATTTATCTTAAATTACTATAGGTTTTCTACTTAGGTAATGATATAATCTATGAACGATGAGGGTTTGTGTTTTTCCTTTCCAATTCACATAATTCTATTTTTTCTTGCCTTATACTGATTAGACTGCTTTAAAAAATATTTTACCATTACATCATAATAGGTATATTAGATATTTGTGTATATCTTTATCAGATTAAATAAAATTCCTTCTATTCATATTTGCTGATTTTTTTTGAAATCACAACTGGATGTTCATATTTACTAAATGATGTTTTCTGCATCTTTTGACCTGATTAAGAACCCAGAAATAACCTTCATAAATAATGCCTAACAATTGTTGATAAAAAAGGAAAGACAATACAAAGGAAAAAAGAATAGTTTTTTCAACAAATGATGCTACAAAAATTGGATATCCTTATGCCCTCAAATAAATCTATATCTATACTACATAGGAAAATTAACTCAAAATGAATCATGTTCCCAAATAAAAAAACCTATAGCTATAAACTTCCAGAGTTATGCCAAAACTTCTTGGATATGACACAAAAAGCTCAGCTAACAAAGAAAAAAACACAATGAATTGTACTTCCTGGTGAGTTAAGAACTTCCGGTTTTCAAAAGAGACTGTTAAGAGAATTAATACACATGCCATAGATGGGGAAATGTTTGCAAATCATGTATTTTAAAATGTATTAAAAGGCACATGTACAAGGTTTGTAAAGAACCCAGAAAATGCAAGAAAGGCAGAGGAACAGCTTATTTTAACAGCCTGGATGCTCAGTCAGTTAAGTGCTGGACTTCAGCTTAGGTCATGATCTCAGGGTTTGTGAGTTCGAGCCCCACATAGGGCTCTGTGCTGACAACTTGTAGCTTGGAGCTTGGAGCTTGCTTCAGATTCTTTCTCTGTCTCTCTGCCCCTCCCCCCTCATTCTCTCTCTCTGTCTCTCAAATATACATAAACATTTTTTAAAAATTAAAAAAAAGACATGAGGTTTGACATGCAGTTCACCAAAGATAACCTATGGATGGCAAGCTAGTACATAAAAAGATGACCGACATCACCACTCCTTGGGGAAACGTATATTAATACCACAATGATCCAGCACTGCTCACCTAATAAAACAGCTAGGATTAACAAGTGTAGCATACCATGTGTTGGCCAAGATGAGGAGCAAATGGGTTATTACACATTGCTGCTGGGAGTATCAAACACACAATCACTTTGGAAAAGAGTTTGGGAGTTTCTTAAGAAGTTCTGTATATACCTACCTGACCTAACCATTCAACTATTAGGCATTTACCTACAAGAAATGAGAGCATACATCCACACAAAAACGTATACATGAAAGTTCATAGCAGCTTTGTCTATAATAAAAACAAAATTGGAAACAACCTGGATATCCATCAAAAATCAATTGATGAACAAATTATGATATATCCATATAATGGAATATTATTCAGCAATAAAACAGAATGAACTATTGATATATGCAACAATGTGAATGGAGCCATAAATAATTGTGTTGAATAATAGTATGCAGACAAAAAAGGATCATTTACAATATTTTCCACATTTATATAAAATTCTAGAAAATGCAAACTTATCAATACTGACAGAAAATAGATCAATAGTTGCTTAGGAGTAAGGAAGGGAGCTATAGGAGGGATGGATTACATGAAGAAACTTTTGAGGGTAATGGATATGTTTACTAACTTGACTATGATGGACCTCACAGCTACATACATATGTCCATGGCACTTCGGTACCACATGGTACCTTGTATTATATGCAGTTTACAGTAGTCATCTATGCCTCATTATAACATAGCAAAAAAAAAAAAAACCACTCATTGGTAAAATATTAAATGTTTTTACCCTGAAATTGAGGTTAAAACAAGATGTTTAGTCTTATGACTTTTATTCAAAATTGTTCTGCTAATATAGCCAATGGTAGTAAAGAAAGAAAAGGAATTAAAAGTGCTCAATGCAACTCAGTGAAAAAACAAAGTCTTTTCATTACATTGTGCTGGATCAACTAGAAAACAATATGGAGGAAAAAAACAAAATTTGGCCATTATTTGCACTGCACACAAACATGAATTTAGATAGCTTAATCAATTAATCTAATAAATTAGTTTATACAGTTGAGTGATTAATTAGGTGAATTGATTTGAGGTAGCCCAAAAATTTAAAAGTTGAAATACAAAACACTTAGAAGAAAACATGGTAGAATAGCTTTGTGATCTCATTGTAGGCAAAATTTTCTAAGGAAAATGACCCCCCCAAAAATTAACAAAAAATTTAAAAAATTTGTAAACTACTTTTCATGAATATTTTTTAAAGTTTTTTTGATGTTTATTTATTTTTGAAAGAGAGAGAGAGGGACAGAGCATAAGTGGGGGAGTAACAGAGAGAGACACACACACACACACAGATTCTGAGGCGGGCTCCATGCTCTTAGTTGTCAGCACAGAGCCTGACATGAGACTCAAACTCACAAACTGTAAGATCATGACCTGAGCTAAAGTCAGACACTTAACCAACTGAGCCACCCAGGTGCCCCCTGCTCATTAATATTAAAAATGTCTGCTTCTGGCTTTCTGCCTGTGGATGCCTACTGAATAAGCAGCTTTAAAGACTGCCCTCCCACCACCATCATGTCTGAGTCAAAGTTTCCCAAAGAGAGTGGACAGCTTGGAAGCTCTTCATTGCAGGTTTGAGATTTGGAAACAACCCATGAGAGTCTGAGGAACCATCTGAGCAACAGGAAACGCTTGCCGACTGTGTGGTAATGAGAGATCCCAACACCAAGTGTGCCAGAGTTCTTTGCGTTTGTCACATATGCGACTGTGGAAGAGGTGGATGCGGCCATGACTGCAAGGCCACACGAGGTGGATGGAAGCGTTGTGGAGCCAAAGAGCGCTGTCTCACGTGAAGATTCTTAAAGACCCGATGCTCAGATGCTCACTTAATTGAGAAAAAGATTTTCCTGGGGGCATTAAGGAAGAGACTGAAGAACATCATCTAAGAGATTATTTTAAATAATGTGAGAAAATTAAAGTGATTGAAATCATGACTGACAGAGGCAGCGACAAAAAGAGAGGCTTTGCTTTTGTAACATTTGATGACCATGACTCTGTAAATGAGATTGTCATTCAAAAATATCACGCTCATGATTGACCACAACTATGAAGTAGGGAAAGCTCTAAGCAAGATGGCTAGTGCTTCATCCGGCCAAAGAGGTTGAAGTGGTTCTGGAAACTTCAGTGTTGGGTGTGGAGGTGATTTTTCACGGGAATGCAACTTGGGTCATGGAGGGAACTTCAGTGGGCGATGTGGCTTTGGTGACAGTTGAGGTGGTGATAGATATGGTGGCTGTGGGGAAAGCAATGGAGATGGTAATGATGGAAGCAAACTGGAGGTGGATATTGGCAATTACAACAATCAATCTTCACATTTTGGACTCATGAAAGGAGGACATTGTAGAGGCAGAAACTCTGGCCCCTACGGTTGTGAAGGCCGATACTTTACCAAACCATGAAGCCAAGGTGGCTGCAGAGGTTCAAGCAACAGCAGTAGCTGTGGCGGTGACAGAAGGTTTAATTGCTTCCATGAAACAATGGTTAGCAGGAGAGAGGAGAGCCAGAGAAGTGGTGGTGAAGCTGCAGGCTACAACAGACGTGAACTCAGCCACACTCAATGGTGCAGGGCCTTGAAGCCACGAAGAAGACATGTTTTAAACAATACTCGTGTATGGGCAAGGAACTTGACTGCATTTATGACTGATTAAATAACAGGTTATTTTAGTTTTTATTCTGTGGAAAGTGGAAAGCATCCAAAAAAGGATTTAAATGTAATTTTGTTTTGGCACCCATGCTGTTGACTGCTAACTGTAATAGTCTGAATAAATGCGACTTTTTTTTTAATGTTTTTTAAATTTATTTTTGAGAGACAGAGAGAGACATCGTGAGTAGGGGAGGGTCAGAGAGAGGGAGATACAGAATCTGAAGCAGGCTCCAGGCTCTGAGCTAGCTGTCAGCATAGAACCCAATGCAGGGCTCAAACCCACCAAACCGTGAGATCATGACCTGAGCCAAAGCTGGACACTTAACTGACTGAGCCACCCAGGCGCCCCAAAATGTGACTTAAAAAAAAAAAACCTGTTTCTCAGGACTCCTAAGAGGCTCAGCCGTTTAAGTGTCTGACTTTTAATTTCTGGTTAGGTCATGATCTCACCATCCTGAGATGAAGCCTTCAGGGGGGTCCTCGATGGGTGTAGAGCTTGCTTACCATTCTCTCTCTCTCTCTTTCTCTCTCTGTCTCTCTTTCTCTCTCTCTCTCTCTCTCAAAAATACTAACGCTTCTCAAAAGATAGTTGAGAAATTTAAAAAGCCAGACATAGAGTGGGAGAAAATATTCATGATGGCCCGGCATCTTGAATATAAAGATTCTCAAAAGCCAGTAATAAAAAGATAACCTATTTTTTAAAACGAGAAAAGGACTTGGAAAGCATTTCACAAAAGATACCATATAAATAAATGATCAACAAGCACATGAAAAGATATTCAATGTTATTAGTCTTCAGGGAATTGCAAAGTAAAACTGTAACAGCCATTACACACACATTAAAATGGTCAAAATTTAAAAGGCAGCATAATACCTAATGCTAGAGAGGATACGGGGTAGCCAGGAAACGTCCATATTTTTGATGGGGGTGTAAAATGATACAACCAATTGAGGAAATTGTTTGGCAGTTTCTAATACACTTGTACCTACTATCTGATCCAGTCATTCTCCTCTATATTAGACTTGGTTCAAGCAGAAGAAAGAAATCATGAGCAATTTGAACAAGGAAAGTGTAAAGGAAAATGATTAAATATAACAAGGGGTTACAGACGAGACAGGTAAAGACAACTCTGGAGAACACAGGAATGGCACCTAGAAGGAGCAGCCACTACTCCTAGGGCTTAGATAAGGCCCCCCCAAAAAAGTGATGCCCACCTCTTCCGGGAAGACTCAGTGGGGTGCTCACTGGATGGCAGAGCAGTGTGACCCTTTCACGTCAGTGGAACTTGGTGGAAATGGACTCCTCACGAGTCTTGGGTAAAAGCACAACAATATATTAACTATAGACAATATGTTGTACAGTGGCTCTCCATAATCCAATCTTGTAACAACTGTAATTTTATACCCACTGAACAATTTGCTTCTTCCTGCTCTCCCCATCTCTTGGCAACCACTATTGTATTCCCTGCTTTTATAAATTTGACTACTTTGGATGTCTCACAGAAGTGGAATTATGCCGTATTTGTTATGTGACTGACTTATTTCACTTAGCATACGGTTTTGTTTATTACCTTGATTGGGGTCATGGGATTACAGATATATGCATATTTCCAAACTCATCAAACTATACACATGAGATATGTGAAAGATTTTTTATATATCAGGTTTGCTTCAATAAAGTTGTTTTTAAAAAGGTCCGAGGAAACTTGTTCATGGAAAGGTATCTCACTGCACTGTCCTACAAAACGGACCAGGTGGGTGCGCTGCCAGGGGAGGTGGTTGGACCGCGTCTGTCTGCCAGGCAGCAGGAGTCCGGGGCTGGGGAAGCTCCGTGGTTGTAGAAGGCAGAGGCTGGAGAAACTGTCCACACTGCAGAAACGTACCGGGAAGCTAAGTGCAACCCAGAGGCAAACCTTCCTCCTGCAATGTTTCTCTAGCGCCCTCTATTGACAAAATTTAACAAAGTACAAATGACCAAGGAAAAATTTTCATTGGCCCAGATCCACTTTCACAAGTAGGCCAAAATTTTCGAATTTGGAACTGAGAGGTTATAAATAAGTAACCCGTGCACCTTCCCAGGTATTTAATTTCCAAAGCAATAATTTCCAAGGGAAATTAAAACTTGTATTTATCATAAACACTTTTAACGAGGATGTTCATTACAGCTTCGTTTGTAATGGCAATAAAAAAGAAAATAAATTAGAAACAACACAAATGTCTATCAACACATGATTAGATCAATACATTCTGGTATATTTATACAAAGGCACAGTATACAGCAATAACAAAGAAGATTTCACATAACAGGCAAAGCTCAAAAACACGTTGAGCAAAACATGTGCATAGTATAGGATTTCATGTTCATGAAAGTATAGAAAACAAAACTAATTTGAGGGGAAGAAACAAGAGCAGTGGTTGAGTCTAGGCAGGCAGCACGGATGAGGATTAACTGTAAAGGCACAGAAGGAACTTTTTAGTGCTATAGGAGAGTTCAATATTTTGATTAGATATTGGTTAAGTGACTGTACATTCCTCAAAACCCATTAAACTACACTTAATACCTATGCATTTCAATAGATATAATTTTGCAACAATTAAATAAATTATACAACTGAGGTGATTTAACTAATTTAGATCAAAATAGCTGTACTGTTACAATTTTTAAAAATCTATAGGGTGCCTGGGTGGCTCGGTCAGGCCCAACTTCAGCTCAGATCATGATCTCTCAGTTTGTGAGTCTGAGCACTGGGTCTGGCTGCACTGACAGCTCAGATTCTGGAACCTGCTTCAGACTCCCCCTGTTTTCATTTTGTCTGTCTGCCTCCTTCTCTCTCTCTCACAAATAAATATTAAAAAATAAAAATTAATGAAAAGACATATAAATTCTAATTTTTTCATACTAAAATATTCTGACACAAAGGTTTTTAGTAAAATTTAGTTTTATTATACTTTATGGTCACATCGTTTCCTAAGTCAAAATGCAAGATGATCCAAAAAATATATATATAGTATGGTATATATTCACTGTTATGTAGCCTATCTTAATTGCTAATTCCCAGGGGCTTTTATATCACCAGAAACAAAGAAAGTGGGTCACAAATGTAAACAGTTTTCATCTCTATTGAAAGATTTATGTTTTAGTCTTCAAACAATAGACAGTAAAAAGACTTGCTGACAAATACAAACTTCTCTAAAATATGAACCCAAGCCGGAATAAAAGCCTTCTTTTCACACTTTTTAGATATGTGAAGCACAACAAAAGGAATAAGAAAAAGTTATCCAGTTATTGTGACCTACAAAACCCACTATTGCCAAAGGGAGTAAAAAGGAATTTAATCTAGTTGAAGGCACAAGCAGTGAAGAATTTTTAAAAACTGCTAGGTTATTAGCTTTGAATGACTATATAGAGTAATATCAGATAGCATGATCATAATTTTTACAATATAATGATGTGGTCTTTAGAATTACAAGAAACTGTCAGCATGTAATTTTAGAGGAAAATTCAATACGTTACGTGCTCAGTTACTTTCGCTGATGTACAAATTGCCAAGACATACTTTTATGGAGTAAAACAGGAATGAAGGTTGGCTATCAGACATAAGTGATGTAAACAAGGCAGTTAAAACAAGTAATGATCTGATTTTGTGTCAATATAAAACAAGAATTAAAGAACGGAGCTGTCTTTATCTTCTATTTCCTATTTTCATAGAAATGCATGACCATGGTTTGGGTTTCTGTGGCAACAGGCAAGGCTGTTATCAGAGTCATGATATAGATAAACGGCTTCTCATATATCTTCTTCGTTATAATCATGGAAGGGAATGTACCAGAAATGATGGTATAGCTATATTTAAAGAACAAAGCAATAACTGTGTCCCAGCAGCAGACCTGTGGTCTCGTCAGCATGGGAGGTGCTAACTACAAGAGTGGTTATATCTGTAAAGAACAACACAAGTGACTCTATTATTACATGTACCAACTGGTTATTTTTCTTGCTTTCTATTCTTTTGTCTTTCGGGACTTACAGAAAACCTGATGATTTCTATATTGAAGAACCTAATATTGGAATGAGAAGTATGTATGTTAGAAAGTGGATTTCACACAAAAAATAAGTGAGGTCCATATTGCGATTTTCATTTCCAATAGACATTTTTAATACTTGAGTGACTGAGTAAAAAGTTACATATAAAAATGAAGATCTGTCCTTAGAAGCCATGTATTACTATAAGGGTAAATAAGAAACTTGCTTGGATTTTTTATTTTTATTCATAATAAAATATAAAATGTATATTTTTATTCTTAATAAAAGTTATTTGCTTTTCTGAAGTTAACTTACTTTTTCAAAGAACGTTTAATTTGTAATGTATAGTAATGCTCTATTAAAAAGAGACCAAAGAAAAATCCATATATAATAGTATTGTATATTTACATTATTTTAGTAGTCTTCCTATAATTCTACAGCATCAGAGAAACCCAGAAATGCTCTTCTGAAATCCTGACCTTTCAAATAATGTCATGAGGGAAAAATGAAGTAATTTCAAATAGTATTAAAATGTTCTTATTATGCTAATAGAAAACCTTAATATTTCAGAATTTATATTAATCCATTTTGAGTAAACACAATTTCATATCACATTTGTTTATTCACTTATTATTGGTTCTAATATTATCTTGGTATAAATTAGAAAGGAGGTATAAAATTAAATGGAAATCATTGTAAACAAGGTGCTTATAAATACATTAGAAGTAATATGGATAAAAATTCCAAAACTCATGACTGGTATTTGATATTGAATCCTATATATTATGCCATAGAGAGTTCATTCAGGTTGACATCTCTTTAGTGATCAACCAAAAGACAACACAGTAAAATGGAAAGTTGAATTGCCTTCCTTGGCTGAAAACATTTTCACCATTAATATTTCTGATATATTAATTATTACAATCTATATTTATTTCTGCCCTTAAGAATTATTACTTAGTGGAAGTGTATATTCTAAAGTTCTTTCCTTAATTGTATGTTGGCTACCCATATTAAAAATTGAAATGTATGGTAATCATGTGTTCTTAAGAAATCTGTACATTCTTTTCTAAAACTACTTTAAATAATCATTTCAGAATTGATTCATTCTCAAATTTGCCAGGCTTTTACATAGTTTACTTTCTCTATTTCCAGAATCTTTGTTTCTTCCTTTAGGATTAGTTATACCTTCCTGTTAAGAAGGAAAACCTTTCTCTACTTTTCAAGGTCCTTGCAGCTTGACTTAGAATGAAATTTACCTGAGATAGACTAACATAAGAAAATCAAATTTATTAGTGTATGTCCAGAGAATCCACACAGACACAAGATTCCAGAGACCAAATGAGGCAATGTGAAGCTTACTTGAGCTAAGGAGAGGGGTAGGGTCAGAGGATGCAATGGAGAGGAAGTCCATTAGCAAGCAGGAGAAAGATGTTCTAAAAAACAAAGATTTCCCCATTAGGCAGATAAGTTTCTTAGATAAACAGGAGTCTCTGTTAAAAATTCTCTTCCTGGTATAGGCTCTCCTTTCCAATGTAAATTTTGGCTGTTGAGGACCAAGATAGATTTTCCTGCATCTGTTGGGTTTTGATTAGTTTTAACTCAAAATAATGGTCATGCCAAAATGGTCCATCTTGGGGCACCCTGCCCTTGGCCCCTACAGTTTTCACATTGCCAGATTTTAAAAGTTTAATTTCTTTTTATCATCTCTTTCATTCTCCTGATATTCTCTAGGATTAAGAATGTGATTTTTCAATGACATCTTCAAATTATATTCTTTCATATATTTGATCCTGAGTCTAAAAACTGGAATTATTTAAACTGTTAAAAGTTTTCTTATAGATTGAATATTCTTTTAGAGATACTTGTTCATCCTTTGGAGGATGAGATGGAGTTGTGAGAAGAGATGGAACAAAACCAGTTGAATATTGCTATATTCTTTCTGTGATGTCTCTTTTTAACCAACATGCCACATCCACCTATAAATTAATGACTGACTTCTCTTAATTTCCTTCTAAGAGCTCCCAAATCTTTGTTCCACAAATTTTGATAAATTGTGTCTTTAGTTTCATTCAGTTGAAAATGTTATCTAATTTTCTGTTTCACTTACTTCTTTTTTAAATTTTTTTTAATGTTTCTATTTATTTTTGATACAGAGAGAGACAGAGCATGAGAGGGGGAGGGGCAGAGAGAGAAGGAGACACAGAACCGGAAGCAGGCTCCAGGCTCTGAGCTAGCTGTCAGCACAGAGCCTGACACGGGGCTCGAACCCACGAATGTGAGATCTGACCTGAGCCGAAGTCGGAGGCTTAGCCGACGAGCCACCCAGGCGCCCCAGTTTCACTTACTTCTTGATCTATGAAATATTAGAGGTATATTTTTTATTTCCAAATACTTTAGAGATTTTTCAGATATCTATTACTGATTTCTAACATAATTCTGTCACGGAATATATTTGTATTTTCCTGCTTCTTAATAAGCCTGATGATCTTTGATTCGATGCCAGGTTGTGGCACTGGGATCTTCTTTTCCAGTTCCTGGCATAGAGATTGTAAAATCCTTGGAATTTCCTGAGTAAAGAACGTGAGAGGAGCACCTTTTGCTATTCATAATAAGCCTCTTTCAACCACACCTAAGTTTATGTCAATGAGGTAATAAGGTGACTTCTGGAAAGCTCCTAATGATGAAGGTGCTGGCAGCCTGGGGAATCAGCCATGTAGTTAGAGGGTTGAAATGCTAGCTTTCCTCACTGCTCCTCCAGAGAAGGGAGAGGGGATGGAATTTGAGTTAATCACTAGTTGCCAGTGATTTCGTTCATTGGGCCTACATAATGCATTCTCAATAAAACCCCTGATTGAAGGGGTTCTGGGAGCTTCTTGACAGTGAACATGTCAAGGTGCTCACCGCGAGAGACATGGAAGTTCCATCCTCTCTCCCCCTGCTACCATACCTTGCCTTATGTATCTCTTCCATCTGGTTGGTCCTGGGTTGCATCCTTTATAATAATCCAGTAACAGTAATTTAGGCGTTTCCCTGAGTTCTCTGAGTCATTCTGGCAAATTCTTGAACTTGAGGAAGTAAGTTGATGGTGGGAACTCCCCAATTTATAGCTGGTCTGTTAAAAGTACAGATGACAACCTGGGACTTGCAGTTAACATTCGAGTGGGGGCCAGGGACCAGTCTTATAGGACTAAGATCTTAACCTGCCCAGTGTCTACCAAGATTTGGAAAAGTACTTGGTTTGGGAAAACCCACACATCTGGTGTCAGAAATGTCAGTTATACAGAGAAAAAAAGTGTTTTCCTTTGAAGATACTGTTAATTTTACTTTCTTGAGTGCTGATTTCTTTTATTCCTGTAAATATCCTGTAGCCTTTTTTTCTGGGATGTAGTTAAGTTACTTGGAAGTAGCTTCCCCCTTTCTGGTTTTGCTTTTAAGATTCATTAATTAGGACCTGGGGTGCCTGGGTGGCTCAGTTGGTCAAACATCTGACTTTGGCTCAGGTCATGATCTCACAGTTCGTGGGTTCGAATCCCATGTCAGGCTCTGTGGTGAATGCTTGCTCAGAGCCTGGAGCCTGCTTCAGATTTTGTGTCTCCTTCTCTCTCTGTCCCTCACTCCTACCCCCGTTCATGCTCTGTCTTACTCTGTCTTTCAAAAATGAGTAATGTAAAAAAAAATTTTTAAAGATTCATTACTTAGGACAAAAACAACATAAAGTCTAGGGCTAATTAGGCCCCAATACTAAAGTAAGATACTGCTGTGTATACTGTGTCCAATGACCAGTGAATGATGAGGTTTTCTCGAGTGGCTGATGAAAACAGGCATTATTTCCAGCTCCTTAGGGGCACCAGATACCATTCTCTCTGTTGGAAAATTCTTTTCCTAGCCTGTGGTAGTTTCCTGCCAAGTATACACTGATCAGTACTCTACTGAAAACTCAAGACAAATTTTCTCTCTTTCTTTATAGCTCTCACGACAGCCTTTTCCTCTCCAGCTCTCTTCTGCAGACTCTAGCCTCTTTGATAGCCTGGATTTCAGCCTCATCTTCTCAGCTTTGGGAGCCCATTGGGCTCTGCTTGGGTTTCCTTCCTTAAGTCTTTCCTGTTCAAGGCAGTAAGCCACGGCAATCACAGGCCCACTTCCTTTGTTTCCAGTCTCTCAAAGAACATTGTTCATTGCATGATGTTTAATTTTTTAAAAACCCTGGTTTCATAGATTTTGTCTTATTTTCTATGTTGCTTCAGGGGAAGGGTATATTCAACTCTTGTTTCTACCCCTTATTCTGAGGCAGAAGTCACAATCCACTTTTTACGTTTCTTATAAATTAATTCTAAACCATACTCTCCTTCCCATAAGGTTTAATCTTTATAGTATACTTTAATGTTTAAATTCATATGATGATAGCCACTTTTTAAATAAAAATTTCAAAGTAGATACAAAATATAAAATATTACCTACTTCACCTGATTTCACTTTACTCTTTGGTGGAAAGCAGTCTTTTGTTTTCCCTGTTTTAACAGAAATACTGAGCCAATTTTTCTCCCATGCCAGTGTGGATAAAGTGTTAAGGAAACTCTTGAGTTATATAATAAATGCCTAATTCAAGTGGGCTGTCATATATGCAAACCTTTCCTGAAGGCATTGATTTACCTTTACTGTAAGTGGATATACTCACTCATTTAGGATGTGATGGTCTATGTGAAATATTATCAATAGCTCTAATTCATGTGCATATTAGTCAGGTTTCTTTCAAAATCCATAATGTTTGGGGAAAAATTATATTTTTATTCTTAATTAAAGATATTTGCCTAGTAAAATAAATCAGGAAGTATTATAAACATGTTAAATAAAGAAAAAGGCTAAGCTTTCATTTAGGAGAAATAGTACTATTCCCAAGATACAGTAGGTTCAGAGAGTCTTTGTAGGTAAAAAGCAACTTGTTGAATTCCCTGGGGAAAAAAGGTAAATTTGAAATACAAAATAAAAATTGATGGGTGTGTTCCTACATGTGACTTTCAGGCCAATTTAAAAGTCCAAACTTATGTTTTACTTTTACAATCAGTCACTAGTAAGTAGTAATTTAAAAATGGTAACATTTGGGGCGCCTGGGTGGCTCAGTGAGTTGAGCATCCCACTCTTGATTTTGGCTCAAGTCATGGGATTGACCTAGATTGGGCTCCACACTGAGCATGGAGGCTAAGATTCTCTCCCCTGCCCCTCCCCCGTTCATGCTCTCTCTCTCTCTCTCTTAGAAAAAAAAAATAGTAATAACAGGGACTCCTGGGTGGCTCAGTCGGTTAAGCTCTGACTTTGGCTCAGGCCATCTCATGGTTCATGGGTTTGTGCCCCTCAATGGATTCTGTGCTGACAGCTCAGAGCCAGGAGCCTGCTTCAGGCTGTGTTTCCCTCTCTTGCTGCCTCTTTCTCACTCACATTTTATTTCTCTCTCTCTCTCTCTCTCTCCTCAAAAATAAATAAACACTAATTTTTTTAAATGGTAATATTTACTTCTGGATTTGTGGCTCATATACCAACTCATTTTTATTTCTGAATTGTCAGCTACATAAAGTCTTAATCTTTTCTGAAGAAATTAAAATATCAAGATTTTCATTTTCGGGAGCCCTGGTGACTCAGTTGGTTAAGCATCCAGCTTCGGCTTAAGTCATGATCTCACGGTTTGTGGGTTCAAGCCTCCATCAGGCTCTGCGCTGACAGCTAACTCAGAGCCTGGATCCTGCTTCAGATTCTGTGTCTCCCTCTCTCTCTGATCCTCCCTTGCTCGCACTGCCTCTCTCTGTCTCTCAAAAATAAATAAAAACATTTTTTAAAAGGTTATCATTTTCAATACTATAGCTGACTAAATATCTAACATTTCTCCTTCAGAAAACAATTTAAAAAGGTGAATAAAATATTATTCCTGTATTGGACATATACCACTGGCCCAGAATAATAAATGAAATTTCTAAGTAATTTTCATGTGGTTACTTCACACAGAAGTCATTTAAATTATGAAGAATCTCTATTTAATACTCCAGAGAGTATATAGTTTACTGACTCTCCAGGGAGCTATGCATTATAGATTCCGGATCTAGTTACTCTTCCCCAGAGATGTTCTGTTAAAGACATTCAACAGATCAGGTCTCTTCCTCTGAGAATATATCACTGGACATTTGCCTGAAGTTCTGACAAGGACCTTTCTTTCTTTCCTTTCCCCAGACCTTACTCCTCAGAAAGAGAATGAATACATTCCGGGCCGGCTGTTTAACTTCTTACAGTGCATCTACTGTGAGGAATACATCGGATATAATTTTATCTTCAAAGGGGCTATAACACAGCACTTTAAAATGCTTTTATGTTCATAATTTTATTAAATAAATAGACTCTTTCCATGTGGCTATACAATCAAATCTCAGAAAAGGCTGATACTGTCAGTCAGATAAATTTGATGTCTCCAGGCTTCTCTGTGGCCTTGAATTAGTCTTGTAGACACTGTGTCCTCACTGATCCACAAATATACAGAAAGTTTTCCCAAATTCTCAAAACATTTAAAAAATATTATTCAAAATCCAGGTATTTGTATGTAAAAGAAGATCAACATATCATGAGTTCTTTCTTCCATACTGCTCAGTAATGGAAATTACTTTTTAATCTGAGATCTTAGTTGAATTTTTTTCTTCTCCAGCAGGATACATTTTCTTGTATCTGATTTTAATCACATTTATGACTACTAAATACTATTCAGATTTTTTATACTCTTCAAAGCATATTTTTCATAACAGAAATCAATAAATATTAATTAGGAATTATTAGAAACAATGTACAGGAGGAAAGTGGAGATATACCCTAGCAGTGGAAATATAATCAAAATCAAAATGAACCCAAAAAATCAAGGTTTGTGGGGGTACAGAGGGTATAATTAGTCTAGAGATTAAGGAAGGCTTTAAACGAAAAGAAATATAAGGTAAACATTGAAAGGTAAGTTGGATTTTAACAGGCAGAGAAGAACAAAACTCCAGATGTACTTAAGAATACCTCTGACTGTATAAGGCATGTAGTGCATGATATGATCTAGGAACCATAAGTAGTGTGGTTGTAAAGGGATCATTATTCATGGCAGGGAATCATGAATGCCAATCTAAAGATCATGAGTTTTATTTTGTATGTTATATGGATTTGCCAAAGTATTCTGAATAAGATGAGCCTTCAACAGTTAAACTTTAGAACTCTTGTACAAAGAGAGGGAAAAAACCAAACTAACGTGAGTGTGTCAATCAATGTCCTTGGCAATTCTATTTATTCTAACACATTTAAACCAGGCCCTAATCTTATGTTACAACCATGAAAGGTAATTTACATCTTTATGAAAAGCATTCATAAGAGTTTTATATTTTACTCCAAGTTATACAAGTAGTAAGTGGATGGAATTGAAGCTTATAGATGAAAGGAACCTATGGAGGCATGAAAACTTTAAGGAGGTTCTAACAGCAATTCAGATGAGAGATGAAGAGAGTTATAACTAGGGCAGTTGCTGTGAGGAATTTAAGGAAGTGAAAGATTCAATATGTTCTAGGATGTTCATTGATGATACTTAGGGGATGAGGAAATTAGCAGGCACAAAAATGTTTCTTAAGTCTCTATTATTCCAAGTAAGGCAGTAGAAATTCAGGCTTGTTCTGAGAGGCAAGCTCTGTGAAACTCTTTTCCTAGTGACCAAGTTATTTAACCTTTTTTTTTTTTTTTTTTTTTAACAAATCTGAAGTAGTTACTGTGAGGATAGGAAAATATGCAGAGTTTGGAGCACTGTGTCTACCTCGTAGGTGACACTCAAAAAGGAAAGCTGTCGCTCTTAAATACCTGTCCGGTTGTTCATCCTTTCCCCGCTACCCAGCATAGAAAAAGAGATACATTAGAGTAACGGAACCACAAATGTGGTTGGCCACCCTTACATCCCCAGACTGTAGATGATATACTATGTATCTTTGTAGTTATTAGTTATTTGAGCTTACTACATAATTTATAAAATAAATAAGTTTAGTGTGTAGGAATGGACCTTAAACTGAACCCCCTTTTCCCCTTTATGTTTTAAGCTATGGAAAACTGTACAGAATGAACCGATGACCACGTGAGCATCACGAGACACATTAGTGATAGGTGGGGAGGTGACCAGAATTCTCAAAGTAGAGGTGGGGCTGATAAAGCTGGATCTGAGACTATGACTTAGATTTGAGGCTACTCCCTGCCTTAATCTACATTTGTGCACCCCACTTTGTGGAAAGTTGTGTACACAGGACAGAAATTGTTTAACCAAAATCATTGTATCACATATTGGTTTTCTAGAAAATAGAGAGGAGGAGAGAAGGTGTGGGTCTCCTCCACCACTGTAGAGGCTCTGCCCATGTACTCTTCCTACATGGAAGCAGAAATAGAGAAACAGGTCCACCCTGCTTCAGCACTGACAGGTTAAGTGAGAAATACAGCACATGAATACGAGTGATATTTCATTGTGATCCCTGCACTGATACATCAGAACTCTAGATCTCTTATCACTATATATAATATCAATTACCTTATCATGAAGGATTTTAGTGCTCATGTAACTAGGAAGACTAAGCATCATGTGGATCTCAGGATTGGTAGAAGTCCATAGGTCTATGAAGTCATTAAGAATGGAATTTATTTCCCTACATTTGCTCAATTTTTTGTGGGTTCTGTTTTACCTCACAACTATCTTCTTGTGTGGTTAGAACATGGCCATCAACAATTCTTGGAGCTATCAGATCCCCCAACCATATGCAGAAAGAGTTAGAGGGTGTGAGAGGCAGTAGAGAGACAAAGATCAAGAGAGAGAGATGTAGAAATCATGATACTGCACACCTCTTACTCCATCGTTTTGCTCCAAGTTTAATCACTAAGTGAATCACTGTAATTAGGAAGAAGCCATTATTTATAACTGGTTACCATGCCCAACCTTGAACCAAAAATTGTAAAAAACGGTCTGGAAATACACTGATTGGGCCAGCCAGAAATGGTCATTCTTATAACTGAATGCTCTCTCCCATTTAGACATCGGAACTGGTCAGGTGGCTGGGCCAACTGTTCAGTTGACTGAGTGTCAGACTCTTGATTTTGGCTCAGGTCATGATCTCACAGTTCATGGGATGTCACCCCCACTTGAGCCCCAGGTGGGTCTCTAGACTGGGCATGGAACTCATCTAAGATTCTCTCTCTCTCCTCTGCCCTTCCCCACATGCAAGGTCTCTCTCTCTCTCAAAATAAAAATAAATAAATATCAGAACTGGAATATTACAGGTCTTTCTAACAAGGGGAAATGCAACTGTGTGCTGGGAGTATAAACTACAATGTACTGCAGCTAGTAAATCTGGGCAGGTGATAGCTCATTTCTAATATAAGGAGACCTAAGAGACCCAAAATGTCCCCTCAAAAATTTCCTATTTGTAGAAAGAATGGAAATTTCTGAAATATGTTAAGAAGACATGAAGTTTCCTTCCTAACACCCAAAAAATTATATTTTGTCATAAGATGTTAATAAATAAGATGCCCTATATTTTTATGTAGGAAAAAATAAATTGTTTTAGCAGTTATAAATGATAGATAATGGTATGTATGTTTTAGATTTAAGGCTAGAATTAATAAAAATTAAAACTTGAAGAAATATATAGTAACATGTACCACATTGGTTAAGGATCATAAGTAATATTTGTCATTATTCAAAGTAATGTAAGTTTGTTAATCTTTGAAGTAATTCTACATGTCTTCATTAAATTTTCATTGCAATCTATGTAACATTTATGCTTTATAAATGTCACAAAAAGGTCTTGTTTCAATTTGTGCTTGAACTTTCTATGGCCAACAATTTTCTCTACCAACACCTGCTAGAAATAATTTTGTCCCTAAATATAACAAGTTTTCCCCTTTGGTTTGTATTTTGTTTTATGACCCAATTAACTCCAAATTAAGTAGGCTTTATGAGGAAAGAAAAACATCAAGTTAACATATAAATAATGTTATAAATAAACTCCCAGAGGATGAACAATGAAATCTGTTTAATGCAACTCATTTTAAAAGCCAACTCTTCCATGCATGATAGAAATGGTTTTGTTTCCATCTGAAGATTGCCATTCTATTTTAAATAATACAAATGATGATGGAAAATTAATTTTACTTTTTCTGAGATTTTTTTCATGATGTGTCATGTATAACTGACTGAGGCTAACTCACAATTTTGGGGTTGTATTATCATGAGTCTTTAGCTTTATTTATACCATATTTATACCTGGATCAGCTAGATTTATAATAGTTATTCTGGGAGAAATATCCTTTACATTTAGAAAGCAACTTTTCAATACATAATATTTTTTGTAAGTAAAATTTATGTATAAATTTTTAAATAAACTTTTTATTTTAGAATATTTTTAGATTTATAGAAAAAATGTTAAAATAATGCAGAGAATTTTGAATACACTGCACTGTGTTTCATTATTAATATCTTACTTCAGTATGGTATAGTTTACACAATTAATAAACCTGTATTGATACATTATGATTAATGTAAATCCATAGTTTACCGGGATTTTCTTGGTTTTTACCTGTATGTTATCTGTTCCAAGACTCCATCCCAAATACAAGATTACATTTAGTAATTTTATGACTCCTTAGGTTCCTCTAGGCTGTGACAATGTCTTTAGATTTTTTTTTGTTTTTAAGGTCTCACAATCTTGAGAAATACTAGCCAGATATTTTGTTAGATGACTCTCTATTTGAATTTGTCTGATGGTTTCCTCATGATTACATTCGGGTTATCAGATTTGTGAAAAAAAGCCACCGAGATAAAAATGCTATTTTCATCACATCATATCAGGGTACATACTATCTACATGATTTATGATCTTTGATAATGACCTTGCTCATCTGGTTTGGGAAGTTTTTGTCATGTTTTTCATATACAAAGTTGCTTTTACTTTCCCCTTTTCATACGGTACTCTTTGGGAAGAAGTTACTATGCATACTAAGTGAGTTTTCTTTCTACATTTTTAATTCATATTATTTTTCTTTTAAGTTTTATTTTACTGGTTATGACCTGAGACAAATAGAAGCAGTGAAATGAGAACCTGTGTTGTTCAAAATCTCAGGTAGAAGCTATTAATATTCCATCATTAATTACCATATATATATATATATACTTTATTAGGTTTTTTATTTATTATTATTCATATATGTACTTTATTAGATTAAGAACTACCTCCTTTTCTTAGTGTCAGGTAATTTTAAATTATGAGTGGATATTTAACGGTTACATATTTTTATTCTACATCTATTGACATTGCATTATGATTTTTTGCTTTATTAATATATTGCATATATTTAGTGTAATATATATATATATATTTAAAGTTTATTTATTTTGAGAGAGACAGAGAGAGACCAAAAGAGCACATGCACTCATATGTGCACAGGGAAGAGGCAGAGAGAGAGGGAGAGAGAGAGAATTCCAAGCAGGATCTGCATTGTCAATGCAGAACCTGACGTGGAACTCAATCTTGATCTCATGAACCATGAGAACATAACCTGAGCCACTATCAAGAGTGAGTGTTCAACTCACTGAGGCACTCAGGTGCTCATACTTGGTGAATTATATTCATTAATTTTTCAGTTATTAAAAAATCTTTGTAATAACAGCAAAAACAAATAAGTGGAACTACATCAAACCAAAAAGTTTCTGCACAGCAAAATACAACTTATGAAGGAAGAAAGTATTTGTAATTCATATGTCTTATTAGGGATTGATATTGAAAATATATAAAGAACTCATAAAACTCAATAGCAAAACAAAAACCAAAACTAAGATTTAATTTTAAAATGTGCATAGGATCTAAATAGATATTTTTACAAGGAAGACATACAAATGGCCAATAGACAAATGAAATGATGTTCAACATTACTAATCATTCATAAAATGCAAATGAAACTCACAATGAGATGCAACTTCACATTTGTTAGAATGGCTATTACCAAAAACAAATAACAAATGTTGTTGAGGTGGTGGAGTAAAGTGAATCCTTGTGTTCTGTTGGCAGGAACATAAATACTTATTTAGAGTCACTATGGATAGCACTATAGAGGTTCCTCAAAAAATTAAAAATAAACCCATCACATGATTCAGTAATTCTATGGATATTTGTCTCTCAAAAATATATCTATACTTCATGTTCATTGCAGCATTATTTACAATAGCCAAAAACCTGGAAACAACCAAAGTGTACACTGACAAGAATGGATAGGAAAAATGTGATTGTATATATATCCAGCCATAAAAAAGAAGCAAACCCAGTCATCTGCAACAAATTGGATAGATTTTGAGGGCTTTATGTTAAGTAAAATAAGTCAGAGAAAGACAACCCCTTATGATCTCATTTATATAAGGATCTAAACAAACAAACAAAGAAACCAACACAAACTGCCTACAGATTGAGGACAGAGAACACACTGGCTGTTGCCAGAAGTGAGGGCATGGGAGGTGAAGTGGAGAAATGGGTGGGTGTGGTCAATGGGTAATAAGGTAATAAATCCCAGGGATGCGATGTACAGCACTGTGACTATAGTTAACAATACCGTATTATATATTTGGGTAGTGCAAAGAGATCTTAAAATTTTTAATCACAAGGAAAAAACATGCAATTCTAAGTGGTGATGGATGTTAACTAATGTGGTAATCATTTTGATTACTTAAACAAATACAATGTTATATGTCAATTATATCTCAGCTTAGAAAATGATCAGATTGTACACTTTAAATTGCATATGTCAATAATATCTCAGTGAAACTAGGAGAAAATAAATGAGGATTGTGTTTACTTTTAGACAAGGTAGTTATCAGGAGAGAAGACATTGGGAAGCTTCCATGGTACTGGTACTGTTCCGGTTCCTGATTTGGGAGCTAAATGTAAATGCGTGTTCACTTTGAAAATACACTAGGCAATTTGTCTTCTTCTCTATATGTATGGGACATTCAGTAAAAAATAAAGCTTAGGGGCACCTAGGTGGCTCAGTCAGTTAGGGGTCCTACTCCTGATCTCTGCTCAGGTCATGATCTCACATTTCTGTGAGTTCGAGCCCCACATTGAGCTCTGTGTTGACAGCACAGAACCTGCTTGGGATTCTGTCTCCCCATCTCTCTGCCCTTCTCCCATTGTCTATCTCTCTCCGTCTCTCAAAAATAAATAAATAAATAAACATTAAAAAAAGAAATGCAAACTTTAAAAAAAAAGTAAAACTTAAAAAATATTGTTTGCCTTCTAACCAGAAGGATGGGGTTTAGTTTTAGAACTTCCATTTTGCTCTAGTGAATTAAAGGAGAGAACATTAAAAATAATAATAAGAATGTAAAATAAAAGCTTGCATTCTTGAAATAATCTCATCTCAGTCTGGTATATTATCTTTTGTATATTGCTGACTTGTACTCCCTAAGAAGTCAACTTACTAATTTATTTAGGATTTTCCTTTATGTTCATGAGAATAAGTAGCCTAAATTTGTCATTTGCTGTGAAAGTTGGAGCAACTTTATAAATCAAGGTGAATAGTGTTCCCTCTTTTTTAATTCTCTGGACAAGTTTGCATAATATTGTTTTATATATTCCATAAATGTTTGGAAAACTCATCACTGCAGTCATTATCTAGTCTAGAGATTTTACTGTGGGACTTATTTTTCAATTACAGATTCAATTTCTTTAATAGTTAAAGAATATTTTTATTTTCTACTTCTTTTTTAGTGAGTTTGGGTAAGTTTTGCTCTTCTTGGGTTTTGCCCATTTTATCTAAACTGTCAGATTTATAACCAAAGATTAAATGTATGCTTATGTGTATATTATATATATATGTGTGTATATATGTGTGCGTATCAAATTAATGGCCAAGAGGATATGATTACAAACCCACACATAAACAGAGAGAGAGAGAGAGAGAGAGAGAGAGAGAGAGGCAATAAAACCAAAGGCAACCTACAAATAATTACTATATGGGGTAATAGGTATGTTACCACTTTGTTTTTTAGATTTTTTAAATTTTATTTTTATTTAACGTTTATTTATTTGGGGGAGACAGAGAGACAGAGTTGGGGAGGGGCAGAGAAAGGGGGAGAAACAGAATCTAAAGCAGGCTCCAGGCTCTGAGCCATCATTACAGAGCCTGACAAGGGACTCGAACCCCCAAATGGTAGGATCATGATCTGGGCTGAAGTCGGAAGCTCAACGGACAGAACCACACAGGAACCCTTGTTATGATTTTGTTAAATTCACATTTGCTAAATAGAGCACAGGGTGCCAGATAGTGAGCAGCCATTCAACAAAAGATTACAAGAAGAATTGAAATATCAAAGTTTATTACTCACAGGTCCTGGAGGAAGTACATGACAGCGTTGAGGGGCTACATGTCTGTGGGTCTGTGAGTAGAATGTTTTGGAGTTCTTAGACTGATGGATTCAAACCAAAAAGAGCTGGGTTTTGGTAAACTCCTTAAAAGTCTTACTTTAGGAGTACACAGGGGAAGGCCCTGAGAGGTGAGGGAGAATGTGGATTCCCAGGGGCTGTTGAGGAAGTCACAACAGGAAGTTGCATTTGCATGTGACGCTGCAGACTGCTATCTAGGGCACCCACTTGTGCAGGGAGCTAGTGTCAGTTTAAGGTCCCTGTGGGCCACTTAGCCAAACAAAGCAGCAGCAATTACCATGGAGCAGGTTAGTTAAACTCTGAACAGGGCACCCAGGATTTTTTTTTCATTATTCACTCTCATTCTTATTAAGGGTATTATATGTTAAACAGACAAAAACAAACAAATACATAAAATAGAAACTCTAAAAAACACTGTGAATGAGTTATATAGGATGTTGAAATAGCAAAACTGGCAGAATAGGATTGGATATCATCTCAGAACAAATTCTCTCTTTTAAACCTGCAACTCAAGTTAAAAAGTTTATAGTTAAAGGAATATGACACCAAATAGAAACTGAATTCTGGAGAATGGATCAAAGAACATGAGAAATTGTAAACATAAGGACCTAATAAAAATTATTGTATACATATACTTATATATGTATGTGTGTGTGTGTACGTATATGTGTGGGCATCTTTAACTCTCTTTCAAATTATTGACTGTTTAAATTAAAAAAATAATGATGTAATGTAGGGAATATAGCATAAGTAAAGGAATACTATACAAAAATGAGAAGATACATTGGTAATATACTACTGCAAAGTTTATACATTGTGAAACAGTAGTATCATTTTTGGAAGTAGGTAAGTTAGATGGGTTAAAATTGAATACATAGCAACCACTAAAATGAATACAAAGAGGCATAACTAAAATAACAATTACAGATATCAGGGGTGCCCAAGTGGCTTAGTAGGTTAAGTGTCTGACTTTGACGCAGGTCATGATCTTCCAGTTTGTGGTTTCAAACTCTGCATGGGGCTCTGTGCTGACAGCTCAGAGTCTGGAGCCTGTTAGGGATTTTGGGTCTCCTCCTCTCTCTGCCCCTCCCCAGCTTGTGTGCGCTCTCGCTCTCTCTCTCTCTCTCTCTCTCTCTCTCTCTCTCTCTCCAGAAAAAATAAACATTAAAAATTTTTGTAAATGGTAAAAACAAGCATCAGGTGAAATATGAAAATATTTTTGGTGAACACCCCAAAGAACAGAGAAAGAGAGCAAACAAAGGACAGATGGGAAAAACAGAAAATAAAAATGCCAAAAGACACCATTAGTTGAAAGAAGCAGGCAAGGGGTAGACTGGAAGAAAATATTTGTGATACAAAAAACTGACAATAGGACTTGTATTCCCATATATAAAAATCCCTAAAAGTCAATAAAAATGACAACCATATTAAAAAGTAGCAAAAGTCTTGGGGCACCTGGGTGGCTCAGCTGGGGCTCAGGTCATGATCTCAGGTTCGGTGCTGACAGCTCAGAGCCTGGAGCCTACTTCGGATTCTGTGTCTCCCTCTCTCCCTGCTCTTCCCCTGCTCCTGGTCTGTCTGCCTGTCTCTCTCTCTCAAAAATAAATGCATATAAAAAAAATTTTTTAAGTAGCAAGAATCCTGAATAGTCACTTCACAAAAGAAACTGAATGGGAAGGCAGTGTGCATGTGAGCAAGTGTCCAGCGTCATAAACCGTCAGTTCAAATGAATCTGCAATTGGGATTTAAGGTTTGGTTTACTTGGGTTTTGTTTTTTTGTTTTTGCTTTGTTTTTGTTTTTTGCAGCGTGTTCAATGTATATATTCTTCAATATCAAAGACTGCATCTTCCATGTCTTTTAACATCGGTGACTAGCACCCAGTTGGGGTGCCATAAATATTTGAATGAATGGACCATGAAAAGCCACAGATAGTTAAATTGAAAGAGAAAGAGGAGAGGAAAGCTAAAAGGAGAAAGGAAACGCTTTTTTCCCCAGAAACACTTCACCAGGACCCGTTAAGGGTGCTGAGGTTGTCAAGGACCCAAGAACACAGCCTCAGCTCTGTTTTGCTTGGCACTGGATATCTGCACTTTTATATTTGATGCCACATAGAACATTTCTTCCACTTTCAAGAAGTTTCTTCCTTCAAATTATTCTTAAAAAGAGATCTCAAATACTTATAAAGCTCTTCAAAACTGTTGCACAGACACTGAACTCCTTTTAGAACTGTGGGTTGGCTTTCAGCTTTCCTCCAACTCTTTACTCCCTTCTACTCTTGCTGTGAAACATAGTATCATTAAGATTTTGTACCATTTTTTCTATAGGCTTTTAAAAGATGAGTCTAAATTTACCTTCGTCTTACCTTCGTCTTGAAGACATCTGTGCCATACTTTTTCTTTTGCTTCTTGGTTGCAATTTTATTAAATGTCCTCCGTGGCTATGATTCTCAAACTGAAACTGTCTTCCTCACACAGTGTTACTATATTTCAACTTGATTTGGTTCTGATGACTTAACCATATTGAGTTTCTACTTTTTAAGTCAAAAGACCTTGATATGCTATTATAAGAAAATTATAAATGACTCCAAATTAGTGTCAAAACATGAGATTTATTTTGACATGAAACATTGAAGGTAATATGAAAACCTTATCTGTTTAATAATTATCATGCATGAGTCAATGTATACAAATTCTTTCAGAGCACTTATGAACCCTGCTGTGGTAAGTGTGCTAACATCTTTTTAAAAAATTAGACACCTTTATTTTTGCTGATTTATGATTTTCATCCTTAAAATCTGAAGCTCAACTACATTCAGATCTTTTTCCTCTGTAGTTTTTACCTCTTCACACTCTAAAACAACTTGCTTACTTTAAAATCAGGGCTATTTGCTAGAAATTACTCCAAAAAGAATCATAAAAAGGAACTTTGGAAGATGAACTATTTCTATGTCTTTGTAACAGTTGGTAAGCATAAATAAATTAAGAGGCTTATTATCTATTTGTCAATTATTTACTAACATTTTGTTTTCTATACTTATGTGAAGACTGAAGTACAATAAATTCTTATGTGGTTATGTTATAAAACTTTATGTTATCCTTTACCAAGAAGAAGTTTAAAAAATATGCTCATGTTATAGACTTAAAAAAGTGAGATAGTGGGAAACTTAACTTTTTAAAGGTTTTTACCAAAAGACCACTTACCCTCAAAAACTATATTTTTCACCTCATTTAGGAGGAAAAGTAGAGTGCACACACAAAAAAAAACCCAAAACAAATGTTTCTTCAACTTAATGTTGAATGCGCAGTTGAAATCACTATGGTATGTTAATAAAATATTCTTTAGATTCTAGGTTGCAAGAGATATTTTCCGACTCTGGGACTTTTATATTTTCCCATGGTGTAGATTGACTGTTTTGATAGACCAAGGTGACTGGTGAAGGCTGGGGCTCACAAGGTGAGAAGGAATTGGATTGTCTGTGAATCAAGAGAGGAATAAACACTCCCAGAAATTGTCAGTCACGTTCTTGGCATCACCGCATTAGCCCCACATCCAATAAAGCTTTGACACCTCTAATAATTTTCAATGAATGACAATTTAAACAAAATTGAAATGTAGAAAGACAAATGAAAGTGATATGAAAATAAAAAGGACACTTGGATATTATTTCTGATCCATATCATTTTTATTGGCTAGCTGTGCTCTAGAGTTCAATGAAACATTCCTCATGCACAAAAGTGGTTTTCCCACAAATCTGTTTGGAGAGGTTTTCCATGATATCCCCTCTGAAGGACTTAATTTGGCACAGCTACTATGAATAATAGTTTTTGAATCATCCCTATGTAGGTATATATGTTCATAAATTTTCAGATATTCATAAAATTGATGAAAGTATATATTGCTTAAATTTTCAAGTCATATTTTAAGTAATGAGAAGTTTCAAGTCACAAAATATTACAAGAAAACCTGTTCTTTGTAACCTGGGTTCATTTCTGAAAGGAATAGTCTTGAATGGTCACCAAAATATGACAACAAAGTCACATCCATTTCAGGGATTCTTTCTGACTCTCCTGATCTCCTTTGCATTCAGCCAACAACCCTCAGTTTATAATTTTCTTCAAATATAAATTGGTCAACACAGAAAGAATGATTTGGCTCCTAAACATGAAAGACAGAGTTCATTAGTAACTACAAGTCTCATTATAACTTAGTTCATTCACATCTTCACTCATAAAATAGTTCTGGTGTGTTTGGAACCAACAGAACAGTGTTCCTTGAACTCACTGACACAATCAAATTTCTGGATGTGAAAAGTAATGACTGTTGTTATTCTAACCAGGTTCTGCATCTCTATAAGGTTCTACCTGAGAAAACATTTGTCATCCCTTGATTTTATCACGATCTTAATGTTGCAAAATTCTTGTTTCAAAATTATTTGTGAAAATCTACATATAAATTGAGATCACTCCACCCCATTCAATATGTCTTTCAAAACCATGTTCTCTATAATTTCACATAGATTACTAAAGACTGTATTTTAATGCATCACTGTGTGTGTGAGAGAGAGAAAGAGACAGAGACAGAGAGAGAAAGAGAGAGACGAAGATAATGATTTGAAACACTTGACTGTTTATGTCTTCCAATTTTATATATTCCCACCAAAATGTTGAGTAGAACAGATGACAAAAGCAAGATATACTGGCTCAGAAAGAGCTCTGATCAAATATATAGTAATCCTACAGTCTGAATTTGTTCCCCCCAAATTAATGTATTCAACTCCTAACCCCCAAAGGTGACAGTAGAAGTTGGGACTTTGGGGAGGTGCTTAACTCATGAGGATGAAATATTCATGAATGGGACAAGAGCTCTTATAAAACACACTCCTGAGATAACCTCACCCCTTCCATTATGTGAGGACACGGTGAGAGGCGCCAGCATGAAATCAGGAAGCAGGCTCCTACCACCAAGTTACCATCGGTGCCTTGATCTTGGACCTCGCAGGCTCCAGAACAGTGAGAAGTAAATTTCTATAGTCTATAAGCTACTTTGTCTGTGGTGTTCTGTTATAGCAGCCACAAGTTAAATAAAATAACTTCTCATTAACTCATGGATATGATCTGAATGAGCCATCAATGAGGGAGCATCACGATTGAGGAGACAGTCAAGCAAAACAAAGTGATTGACAGCATAGGCTCTACACTCAGACTGTTTTGGCTTGAATTCTAGCACCCATCATGGAACACTTGCCAAAGGTCTTTATGCCTCAGTTTCTCACTCTGTGAAGGAGGTGAAAACAGTGCTTCTAGGATACTGTGAATATTGAATGAGTTTACATAATGAAAGCTTCTAGTGAGTAGTAAACATTCTATTAATGATAACTTTTATTATGACAGTGGCACATCCTAGGAATTTGCAACCCTGGTTACAAATGGCAGATTTGGATTGTTAAAACAGCTGATGCTTTCCTGAAATAATTTGGAGTAAAAAATAAAGGAAAAGTGTTTGATAGTTACCTGTAATAGTGTGGAGAGAAAAGGTAGAACTTCCTTAAATTCTCTTAATACAGGATGCAAATTTACACATACTCTCTTACATAATTAGCACATCTTTAATGAGAGGTTCCACTATCCCACCAAACTGTTATATGTAACTGTCATCATTAAAAAAAGTCTGTATTTACCTAAGGAAATGCCATCAAATTATACATACTAGAGCCCATATTAACTTATATTTTCAAATTTTTGTGAGCTTATCAATAAAATGAAATATTGATATTTTAAGGTCTTTTTTCATACTAAACTTTAGGTATAGAAATGTTTTCACTGCAGATATTCTAATGTTTCTTTGATATTTGTGACACCTTATTGTAGATTACAAGATTCTCCCAATGCATGGAACAGTAGATATATTAATGCAGTCCAATTTCCTTCCACAAGTAATCTATCATCCAAAGGAAAATAAATGGCTTTCAAAGAGAGATTTAATCATAAGCTAAAGGGAAATGGAAGCTTTAAAGACAATATTTAAAGAAAAGAAATAAAGCCATAGCCAGTGAGAAAGAAGGGACATACAGAAGTGCTTCCTTTCTGATTTTCCCGCCCTGGATTTTACCCACAAAGACCTAGTGACAAAGGGATTGATTGATATTTGCTACTCACTGTCTTCAACTGGCTAAAAGCAATTATCACATTAATCCCATTCTATAATTAAAGGTTCCCTATGGTAGTTAAAGAGTAGCATTTTTAAACCTCGGTTGACCTCACCTAATGAATCACCTGATGAATCCTGATGAATGAAAGAAAAAAAAAGATGTCTCAAGATCATGAAGGAAACAGAGATGGGAGATCCCAAGATATTTCTGAGTCATTCTAATTTTTTTTAATGTTTATTTTTGAGGGATGCCTGGGTGGCTCAGTCGGTTAAGTGTCTGACTTCGGTTCAGGTCACGATCTCATGGTTCATGAGTTTAAGCCCCATGTCAGGCTCTGTGCTGACCGCTCAGAGCCTGGTGCCTGCTTTGGATTCTGTGTCTCCCTCTCTCTCTGACCCTCCCCCACGTTCACTCTGTCTCTGTCTCTGTCTCTCTCAAATATAAAGATTAAAAAAATTAATGTTTGTTTTCAGAGAAAGAGAGACAGACAGACTATGACTGGGGGAGGAGCAGAGAAAGAGGAAAACACAGAATCTGAAGCAGTTTCCAGGCTCTGAGAAGTCAGTACAGAGCCAGATGTGGGGCTTGAACCCATGAATCAGCAGATCATGACCTGAGCTGAAGTGGTCACTTAACCGACTGACTGATCCACCCAGGTGCCCATCTCCCCTTCCCCATCCTCCAGTCTTCCTAAAACCATCCAGTTATAACTTACCCAGGCACTTCTGTCTCATAATGCTCTGCTCCTTCTGCCCTTGGGAGAATCAGGAAAACCTCAGGAGCTTCTAATTTCTTTAAATATTCCTTTTTATATCTCTGAGGATTTTCTAGTGTTGAGTTTTAAAAAGACTGAAAAACTCACAGTTCTTTACAAATAGTACATGAGTGTCCAATAATAATTTCTATATAGCTTCACTCACATAGTGTATTATTATTCATCCTCATTAGAATTTTTCTGAATATTTAAAGATTTTTCTTCTTTTCTTTTAAATAGAGAGCACAGACAAGTGGGGCCAGGGGGCAGAGAGAGAGAGAGAGAGAGAATCTTAAACAGGCTCCCTGATGAGTGCAGATCCCACTACCCTGGGATCATGACCCGATCCGAAATCGAGAGTTGGTTGCTCAACCAACTGAGCTGCCCAGGCACCCAAAACATTCCTATTTTTTTTTAATTTAAAGATTTCCTTATTTTCAAGAAAGAGAAAAAGAGTGCAAGCAAGAGAAAGGGGCAGTTGGAGAAGGGGAGAGAGACAGAGACAGAGAGAATCTTAAGCAGGCTCCATGCCTAGTGTGGAAACTGATGTTGGGCTCCATCCCAGGACCCTGGGATCATAGCCAAAATCAAGAATCAGATGCTTAACTGACTGAGCCACCCAGATGCCCCAATGAATAGCCATTTAAATATTGTGTTTGCAGAATCATGCTAGGGCCTCAACTTATCATTCTTAACCCCTTGCTTTCCCAGCAGGACATTGTGGAGTGCTACATATCCTAGGGAAGAGGAAATTAATCCCACTAAAAGACGCATTCCCCCAAAATTACCAAGGTCACTGATGCCCTGAGACAGACTTTCTGCCCTAAAGCAGCTGACTGTAACGTGTGTGTTGATTGGTCGCTAAAAGCTTCTTTTCACCAAACTATGAAGACTCCTTTTACTCGAAGGATCTCTATTTTTTTTTTTTTCTAAAACAACCTTTGGAATCTTACATGCCTATTAAATTATTTTACTGGTTTTGAAAGGATGTTGCTAAAACTACAACTCCATATCCAAAGGTGAAAGGACACTTAAAACTTCTACTGTACCAATTAAATTAATGAATGCAAGAGAAATGTCCACTTTCCAAAACACGGTTAAAATCTGAGATCATTAGTTTTTCCTAAACATACATGAGTTATAACAAACTACCAACAGTTTCCCCTAAGTTGTCTTCTTTTTTTTAATCACAAAAAACATTTCTTTCCTTCTACCTTCTTTTCATCTAGTCAATTGGTATAGAACAAAATGTGTATGGCTTTCAAGAACTAGGACTGAATTAGTAGGCAAAGTTACCAGGTTAAACTAATTACATGTACGGTTTTAAGAGAAATTCATATTGTACACAATGATCTTTATTAGAAAACTTAGCTTAGAACCAGTGGGATAACTTCTGAATAGGGAATAATGTTTGCCAGAAGAATGTGCTATTTAATGTAAAAATAGCAATACAAACAGTGAATTAGAATACATACTGCATTGTATCTTTTATCTGATACATTTTTGTACGTTTCCAATCCCTATATTTGTATAACACAGGGAAACTGACATTCAAAGCAATCTTTATGAAGTTTTTCTGTTCCATAGCTTTAAGATAAGAGGGTCCATCTGCTGCAAAAAAAAGTCTGTCAGCAGAATCCACTTGATCAATCCACAATTTTGGGATTCTGTATTATCTTTTCCATTTTCTGTTTGCGGCATATATAATTTTCATGCTTGCAAATTGTAACAACAGTTTTAACATTTTGATACATTTTTGGTACATCATTAAGGAACATTAAGGACATTTGCATTTTTTTCTATTGTTCTTTAGCAGCTCATTGATGATTTTCATCATCCTCCATTTCCCTAAAGGAAATGTCTTCTTGCCTTTGCCTATTTTCATCATCTCTAAAAATTTAAGTCACTTGGCTCTGAATACTTTACTCAGCAGAGATGAATAATTCTCTACCTGGCCCTTTCCACCTCAAGCAAAGATGCCATTGCATTTAGGTTGGAATCAGTCCCGTCGATTTAGGAGAATCTCAAGACATTTATGCGATTGAAATACAATCCCTCCTCTGTAGGTGAAGATAAAGATAAAACAGAGGTCTGATATAAGAGATCAGAAGGTTTCTTCTGGCCATTTTGCTACTAATTAGTAACTAGAATAAAACTATACATTGTGTAGGAACATTGAAAATAATTATTCATGAAAAATATATCTCTTTAAAAGGACAACTAGACTGTTCTTTTATTTTGATCCTGAAAGCATTGTGGTAAATTTTAATCACTTTGGTAAACTCCCCCACATTACTTTAAATTAGATCTGATATATCGATTTGCAAGTTTAGTTGGATGATTCACTCAAACATCTCACTTTCTAATCATCATCATGTATTACAATTTCTAGAGAGGGTGTGGCCTTGAGAAGTATAATTATCCTTCATTGCTGCACAATTGAACCTACTCTAAGTAAAATCTGTCCTGTTTAATAATTTCAGTGTCTTCTATTGCTTGAAAAATCAAATCCAAACTCTTTAACATGAATCCTAAGCCTTCCCTATCTGTCTCATTCTCTTTCCCAGTCCACTCACCAGTCAGGTTCTTTATGTTCGGGCCTGCCTTGATGATTTTGATTCTTAGAATCCACTAATATTTCACCTCATTTTCACATATGGTTCCTTGGTCAGACAGGTTCTTTTCCCTCTCGTTAGCTGGCTAATTATACCTATTACTATTAGCATTTTAATTTCAATTTTTGTTTCCAGCAAAGTAATGCATATTTCTCATTAAAAAAATCCAATGGGATTATATGGAAAAGCAAAGTTCCCCCTTTCCCTATCTATGAGTTCTTGATTCTCAAAGCACAGACAGCTACATAATTGGTGCCATCTAGTGCAAAATTAAATATGGGAACCTTTGTTCCAAAAACAAGAAAAAACACTGTTAAAGGTACTAGAGTATAAAAATTTTTCTTCCTGTCTTCCCTAGACTTGCAACTTGTAATGGTGTTTTATTTTTATTTAATATCATTTTAAGTTAAAAAATTAATTATTTGATGAGTCTTGCTGTTCATCTTTATATTTAGCAATGATAGTACTAAAATGTAAATATAAAAGCATTTAAGTTGTATATGGAATCACCAAAGTTATATAATTCATATTTCATAGCTTATATATGAATGTGAATTTAGTTTTTACCAGAATGGTGGACATACTGCATGTAAGAGTTGCCAAGGGAAAGCAACTGAGCAGCCACTTTGATGTGGAAAGCTGCGAACACTGACAACCCCCACTTGCAAACCTGGGATGACCCAAGCCATTTGGAAAGCACCAGCGGCCATTTTATTGCAGGCCAGATAACAGATCCAGGCGCCACCAGGACTGACGACCCCCACTCTCAATCTGGACTATCTCAAACTGTAATGCCTCCCCATGGAATTCCAGCATCCCCCTCCCCACCGAAGCGAACAACCAATTGAATCCTGCCACCGTCCAAAGAAGACCCTACGTGGCTATCAGCCCACCTAAGCT
>NC_043713.1:41856402-41981625 GCF_006229205.1 Suricata suricatta
GACGACCCCCACTCTCAATCTGGACTATCTCAAACTGTAATGCCTCCCCATGGAATTCCAGCATCCCCCTCCCCACCGAAGCGAACAACCAATTGAATCCTGCCACCGTCCAAAGAAGACCCTACGTGGCTATCAGCCCACCTAAGCTCAAACCCGGAACTTCTGCACCCATAAAAGACCTTGCTCTCCCATATCAGGCGTGACTTCCCTGACTCCCCGCTCCAGAGTCACGGAACCTCGCCCGGGAATTGCAGATCCCAATAAAGGCCTTCTTGGCTCCATAACGTGGTCTCTTTGTCCTCCCATCTCTGCCTCCATCTATTAAACCTTACACTGCATAAAATGACTTGATGGTGTTTATTTCACTTCCGCATGCATACACATTTTATTAACAACCTCTACCTCTAACTAATCCTTTCTTTCCTTCTGCGTCATCATTTTCAGTGTAAGCGGTTGGCTAATTCAGGGAAGTTCCACTACCACTAACTCCATTATAGATGTAACGTGTATACTTTCTGTCATTTGACTTGCTCAGTTACCACGAGTTATGGGTCCATCAGAGGTCTGAGCTCACGAGGCATCTCAAATGTTATATATACACAGGCTAACAAGGAACAGGGGGGAAGCAAATCGAACGTATCTACTGCTTCCCTGTCTGCTCTATAGTCCCATTGGACCTGACTCACAAGACTTAAGTTCAAAGATGAAATTATTAAAAACTTTAAGACTGTAACAGCAGATCATTAAATCTAGCATGAGTCTGGGTCCTGTGTAGTCACGTGGGAAACAGATGGCTTCATGGGAAGCCAGCACTGACGCAGACGCAACCATTTTCAACCATTTGAGCTGTCTTTTCTGAAATAATTAAATAATGGGTAATAAACTCACTCATTTTACCACTATGAAATATCATTAATTACACTCATATAAAATGCAAGAGCTTTGCTTTCTTATAATACACAGGCATAATCATGTCCTCCCGATATAATTATATCACAATTTTGTTAAATTAATAAGTGTTCATGTGAGCACTTTAAATCTTATTTACAACTGAGCAATGTAGTATATTATGATCATATAATCATTTCTTCTGTAACTTTCTGTTTTCACTGGAGTTAATAAATGCCTTACTTATTTGCTTTGTTTTTTCTTGACTACCAATCTCCAATAGTTACTTTCTTAACTTGGGAGCTAATTATAAGTATTGGTAATCGATAATTCTTATATGGATAATTGTCAAAAGCATTGCTCTTGACAGTAAATCTACTATCATCCAGATATTTGTTTCTTTGTATACAGCATGTCTTTTTACTCTGGCTGGTTTTAAGTGGCCTCTGTATGGGGCACCTGTGTGGCTCAGTCAGTTAAACATCCAACAAGAGCTCAGGTCATGATCTCATGGTTCATGGGTTCATGCCCAGTCTGTGAGGACAGGTCAAAGCCTGGATTCTGCTTCAGACTGTGTCTCACTCTCACTCCCCCAAGTGCTGTGCTGGCCCTCTCTTTCTCTCTCTCTCTGAAGTAAATAAATAAGTAAACATTAAAAATGTAAGTTTTCTCTGTATCATTGGTTTTGAGAAATTTGATAATGATGTAACTTGGTCTAGCTTTTTTTCTGTTTCAGGGAAAAAAATATTTTGGGCATAGGATTCATTGACATTGGATGGATCTGTGGGTTTTTAAGTTTTCACCAAACTTAGAAAATTTTCAGCCATTATTTCCTGAAACATTTTCTGCTTCCCTTAATCCTTTCAGGAATTCCATTTACATCTATATTAGAGCATTTGAAATTATCCCATGTCTCACTAATGCTGTTTCATTTTTTAAAATTCCTTTTTCTCTCTGTGCTTCCTTTTGAATGGTTTCTTCTGTTCACTGATATTTTCTTCTGCATTTGTAATCTGCTGTTAATTTCATTGAGTGTATTTTTTATTGCAGGTATTTTAGTTTTGATTTTTAGGAGTTTGGTTTGGTCTTTTTATATCTTTCCTGTCTCTACTTAACTTTTTAAACATGTGGAATACAGTTATGATAACTGTTTTAATGTCCTTGTCTGCTAATTTTAACATCCAAGTCAGTTCTGAAGTCAGTTTGGATTAATTTTGCTCTAGATCATGGGCCATATTTTCTTACTTCCTTTCATGCCCGTTAATTTTTTATTTGATACCCCACAGTGTCAATTTTACCTTTTTTGAATGTTAGGTATGTTTGTCTTACTATAAACATTTTTAGACTTAGATCTAAGATATGACTTCCTTACTTCCTTTTGGTTCTTGTTTACAAGGTTTGCTAAGGACTGGAACAAAGCTCAGTCTAGCACTTATTCCCCTTCATTACTGAGCACTTGCAGGGATCCTCTGTAGGTCTCCCGTGTTCTCTCTCTGAGCTTCTCTCTCCTCATCAGTGCTCTGCTCTTCAGTTACTTCTGGATTATTCTCTCCAAAACCTCAGTGCCTTTATTCCAAGTGAGGGGGCTTGAGTTCTTCCTCCCTGTGTTATAGCCTGAATGGCAGAGCATCATTCTTTTAATATAACATATTGAGTGTAATTGATGCTTATAATTATAACTGTATGGATTTAAATAATGTAGATGCAATATCAGTAAAAATAAAATATAATTATATAATTACATTCATGATTAATATTTGGGGAATATCCCAAACTTTTCCATTCTCTAGCTTTTTAAAATTCATTTATGTGGGAAGGATTTATTGTACACCTAGTAATAATATGCTATGCTTCTTTCTAGGATATGGCCCTAAGAATAAGAGAGTAAGAGAATATTTGAATTGAATTCTAGGACTTACAACCTTATCTGGGATTTCAGGAGAAAAATGGCATAATAGACTTTCTTTATTAAAACAATGTATGACCACATCAATTCAATGCTTGCTGGAATTTTGAATACTATTTTCTATATTGGAAAGATTATGCCCTATTACTAATGCAGTTGTCTGTGAACTAGTTATGTGACAACACTAAATAGGGATAGAGCTCTAAATATGTTACCTCCAAAAGTGTATGTGGCAGAGCTCTATATTTCCTTCTACCTTTTTTTCCCCTTCCATGGAAGGTAATTTTTACTCCAGTAAAATACCCACTTATTTCTCAGCATAGATTCATCTTTCCTGTTTGGCTGACAAATCTTAACAGCTATATTTTTTGGTTCAGTTGTTTCCTTGTTTCATGTTCAGAATCGTAGCTCCCCTAAAACAGGGCAAAGACCACAGAGGATAAAGGGCAAAAGATCAGTTGGGCAATTTGGAAGGCATAGCTCCTAGGGAATGCATACACAATCATTACGCAGCTGTTCACATAGATAATTTACATGGAGTTCTCTTAGGATATAAACCCAAAAAAGTCTTGATTAAACTACTCTATCAGAATTTCTCATATTCACTTCATACAGTCAATATTTGTAAAGTGTACCCTACGCAAACCACTTTCCTAAGTGCAGGGGCCATAAAAAGGAAAAATAAACATAACTCTCCTCTCTTGTGGAGCTTATAATTCTAAAATATAAATATCAAATTATGACAAGTGCTATGTATAAAAAATAAGTCTGGGAAGGAACCATGAAGTGCCAGAGGATGACAATGGGGATGTTTTTCAAAATTTGATACTGTAAGATCTTACAATATGAATGAGTACCCAATAGACTCTGAAGTTTTGAGCAGTTTTCCATCATAAAAGGCTGCGATCTACTTTCCTGAGATTGCTTATGTGACTTCGCTTTTAATCTCTACCCTTAAAATCATGGTAAATAATAGATGACCCCTAACTACTCCTGGATGGATGAATCTTATGAAACGGGTACTGTAATGGGTTTAATACATTAATACATATATATGTATATATAATTTTATATACTTATATAAACTATATATATATATATATATATAAAATTCCACACACATATGTACATACATAATGGGTCAAACATTCAAAATCTAAATAATTAAAATGATTAAAGCAACACCAAATAAGTTAGTGTTAAATCTAGATAAATAATCCGTATCTTTTAATTTCGGTAACTGTGCCGAGCACAATTTGAGCGTGCCTGAGAAGGTGATTTCTGACTGCTACACATATCATTTAATATTGTAAAGTAAATATTTTTCAAGTTATATGTTTCTGCAGAGTCTGCTGTTTCATTTAACCTGACTTCAAGTGATCAAAATCTGGAAGGATAAATTCAGAGATATTTTCTTTCAATTATTACTTTTCTGCATGATTAGGTAACATGTCTTTTTGGAACACAAGTTTTGACCTCAGGAGATCTGATGTTTATTTTCAACCTGCTGACTTCTTGACTGATCTTACCCAAGTCATATAACCCCCTGCTTGAGTTTCCTCATCTGAAAAACAGAGATAAGAATAGTTTCTTGCTGTTACTGTTAGGATCGAAATGTGAATAGCTCTAAAGCATTATTATACAGAAGAATCAGGCCAAGGTAAGACAGTATAACAAAATACTGTAACTTTAACCTGATCTGGCCCATGGGGCACTTGCCCTCCATTGCGGAAGTAATTTATCCCAAAAGTCACAACTATTACTTAAAGCTTGACTTTTTCAAAGGTCAAAGTCAAGTCATCTGTTATGTTTGGCTGGGATCCCACTCTTATCCATTATTTGATATTTTAAAGTCAGAGATTAAAGATGTGGGTGGAGGAGAGGATGGCAGCATTATTGGCCACAAAGCTGGATGTACATTCTGTCGATCCCAGGCCCTTCTCTCTCCCATCAATATTCTGCACCTCACATTTATGTCCGGTTCCATTCTCAGATGGGTAATTAACTATGAGAGCATTTAACACATGTTAACTTACTGGCTTGGCAATGTACATGATTGAAGTTCCTGGCCCCTTTACGTAAGGAACTTGTGAGTCAATTGGGGGAGACAATGGTAATGGGAACCAGTAACAAACTACCCAGATATACACACAAAGATTCTGATATAAGTGATAACTGGTGTAGGATTTATCGGATGTATCTAAGTAGGTGTATTATGACAAATTATATTTCTAACCATCCCATTTAATCTTGTTAAGTTAATACTACCCATATTGTCTTTCTGTATATATAGCCTCTTCTTCATTGCCACTTCTGCTTGTATCTACAGACCTAAGGTCTTCTCAACTTCCCAATTTTACATTAAATTAAAATAATTTAAAAATATACCTTTAATTACCATCACATTCTTCTTGTTTTCACAAGTTTCCAAAACAGTGATTCTGGATTCTACTAGGCTTAACACCTTTTTATTATAAATATTTTAACACCCTATTTCTATCCTAAAATGAAACGCATAGATAATAACCTACAAATTGTATATATTTTTAAAAATCAGTGCAAAACTCTACATACAAAGAAAATAAATAAAAATACCTTATAACCATATACAATTCAGTCTGAAAATGTTTGGATATGACCTCAGAAGGAAGACATAATGAAATAAGCTACTTACTCTGGTTTGTAGAATATTCAACAGCTACAAAAACAGATTAATATGAACATGTTGTTCTGGAATCTCAAACATTAACATTTCTGTTAGTGTTGTATTTTCTAAAATGGGGAACAAGTCTTCACAAAGTAAAACTTCTGTTGATTTCCATTAGAGTTGCTTTCCTGAAAAATACAGCGTGTATTAAAACTACATAAAAGCATTTTTGTTTATGTTATATGAATTGGGGTTTTAGGGAAAGAGAATTCTTAACATTGATTTTAAACTACATGAATATCTCACAGATATTTCAAAAGATGATCAGAAGGTAGGAAAAATCTTTATGTCCTGTGAATTGCCAGAGGTCTAGCTTACCTCACTTCTGTACTAAATATCGGAAGTACCTTCACATTCATGCGAAACCACATAAGCACACGTGTGCATTGAAAGTGCCACCTGGAGAGCAGTAATGTCCAACTGAGAACAAATTGTATAAGAGGCATAGTTTACACTTTGCTCTTTCATTTATTTCTCAACACAATGCATCTGGCTCTAGTTCCCACCATTTCTGTGTAATATTCTATTGTGTACTATATCACATTTGTTGAACCATTTCTTATCTTGCTGGATCTTTGGGTTGCTTTCAAATTATGAAAATAATGGGCATATGTTTATGGACATATGTTTTTATTCATCTCAGGAATTCCAGGATTGAAAGGAGTAGAATTTCTGGGTGATAGAGAAGGTGTATGTTTAACTTCAATAGAAATTGCCAGATGTTTCCCAAAGTGATTCTGCCATTTTACACTCCCATCAGCAAAGTATAAGCCATGTTTCAAATAGCCACCATCAACTGGTGTTTTTCACCTTTTTACTTTTAGACAGTTTAATAAGTATGTTGTATTTAATTGTAGTATTTTTTTTTACTTTTTTTCATGTTTTTATTTATTTTTGAGAGAGAGAGAGAGAGAGATGGCATGAGCAAGGGAGGGGCAGAGAGAGGGAGACACAGAATTTAAAGCAGGCTCCAGGCTCTGAGCTAGCTGTCAACACAGAGCGGAGCCCAACACAGGGCTCGAATCCAGGAACCCCGAGATCATGACCTGAGCTGAAGCCTTACGCTTAACCGACTGAGCCACCCAGGTGCCCCATCTAATTGTAGTTCTAATTTGCATTTCTCCAATGGCTCATGTCCTTAAAAAAACGCTTTGACGTATTCACTGGCCATTTGGATATCTTCTTATTGTAAAATTTCTCTTTAAGACTTTACCCATTCTTAAATGAATTTTCTTATTCTTGAATTTTGTATGTATTCTGGATACAAGTCTAATAGATACATGTATAGCATATTTTATCTCAGTCTGTGGCTTGCCTTTTAACCTTCTTAATGTTATAGTTTCCAATACATAACTGTTTTACTTGCATGAAATCAAGTTGTATTAGCTTTTTAATAAATTAGAACACTTGCTTTATTTCCATTTTAGAAATATTTACCTATCCAAAAGTCTTGAAAACATTCTATGTTTTCTTCTAAAATAATATTATTTTAGTGTTTACATGAAGTCTATCACACATTTTGATTTCATGGCTGTGCATGCTGCAAAATGAGGATCAAGGCTTATTTTCCTTCCCTGTGTAGATATCCAGTTGCCCTACCACTGCTATGGATCCTCAATGAATTATAGTGACAAGTTTGTTAAAAATCAATTGTGTGACTCTATTTCTAGACTCTAGCCTGTTTGTTGATCTATAAGTCTATCCTACTCCCTAAATTAGTATACATTCATAAGTTTTGATTAGTCAACATAATCCTAGAAAGAATATCCTGAAGAAAATAAAAATTGGAAGACTCAAGAATTCTCTAAAATTTCAATTGTTCAAATCATCGATAGGCTTCTTTCTATAAAATTCAACATTTTTAGAATTCTTATTCCTGCTCTCTACTCCTTGTTTTGAGATAATATTATAATTAAAGAAAAGTAGCCAAAATTAGTAAGGTAGTTTCTGCATACCCAAATGTTAACACAATTTGGACAACTGATATTTCCTCTATAAATTCCATAATTCATCAGTAAAATCAGCTGGCTTTGGAATTTTCCTATTGGAATATTTGAAAGTGGTACTTCAGTTTCCTTCATTGAAGTGGGATGAGTCACTTTATTTTCTTCCTGAATAGATTTTAGTAAATTGTGTCTTTAAAGAAATAGATAGATCCCTGTCACCTAAGTTGTCCAATTTATGGGCATTGAATTTTTGGTAGTATTTATTTATTATCCTTTTAATGTCTATGGGCTGTAGTAATGTCCCTGCTTTCATTCTTATTAATAATTTGCATCTTCTCTCTTATCTAAAATTTAGTCTGTGTAACGGCTCATCCATTTAATTGAGTTTTTTAAATAAATAAATAAATAAACCCAGGTTTTAGTTACATTTATTTTCTGTACTAGTTTCCCGTTTTCAATTTCATTGATTTTTGCTTTTAACTATATTATTTTCATCCTTCTGCTTGCTTTACATTCAATTTGCCCTTAAAGGTAAAAGCTTAGAATTCTAATTTGAGACATATTTTAATATAAATATTTATTACTATAAACTCCCCTCAAAGCAATGTTTTAGCTACGTACCAACAATCTGATCTGCTGTATTTTCATTTTCATTCAGCTTAAAATATTTTTAATTTCCCTGGAGACTTCTTTCTGACTCATAGGTTACTCTGAAATATATTGTGTAGTTTCTAAATATTTGGCATTTTACCAATATTATCTTATTTAGTTATGTTATCATTCAAGAACAGTATTTATGTGATTTCTATTGTTTTAAATTTGTCAAGGTTTGTTTTATAGTTGAGAACGTTTTAAAATAAATATTTATTTATTTATTTTGAGAGAGAGAGAGAGAGAGCATATTGAAGAGGGGCAGAGAGAGAGGAAAAGCTGTACAGGCTCACAACAGCACAGAGCCTAGTGTGGGGCTTGATCTCACAAACCATAAATAAGATCATTACTAAAGAGCTGAAACTGAGTCAGATGCTTAACCAATTGAGCCACACGGATGCCTAGAGAACATGGCTCATCTTAAAGAGTGTTCTATGTACAATTAAAAAATAAAAAAACGTGTGTTCTGTGTTTGTTGAGTTAACCGTTCTATAAATATCAGTTAGGTAAAATTGGTTGGTAGTTTTGTTCATGTCTTTTATGTCCTCATCGATTATATGTCTATTCTATCAGCTGTTGAAAACCTAATGTTGAGGTCTCCAATTATAATTTTGTAATCATCTGTCAAGTTTAGTAATTCCTTATTTGTCTCTGTTAAGTCTGTTGATAAGCCTATTGGAAGCATGCTTCTTCTCTGTTACATTTGTGTGTGTGTGTGAGTGTGTGAGTGTTTGTGTGTTTAGTATTTCTGTTGATTCTTATAGTTTCCATCTCCTTGTTGAAATTACCCATTTGATCTTACATGCTGTTTACCGTTTCCATTAGGTCTTTTCACATATTAATCATAGTTATTTTAAGTTTCTTGTCAGATGGTCTAACATCTGCATCATATTTAAGTCTTGTTCTGTTGGTTGGTTGGGCTTGGCAGTGGGTTAATCTTTTTTCTTCTTTCTTACATGCCTCATAGATATTTGTTAAAAGCTAGACAGCTTAAGTAGGTCAGTAATGACTCAGGTAAATGATTGCTATGCCTGGAAATGTTTTTTCCTTCTACTAGACATTAATGTGGGAATTTGAATTAATCTAGGCAGGAGTTGAACCAGCACCTTCAGTGCACCACATGCTTAAAATTTCTCTAGGACACCTTCTGTTAACTGTTTAAGAAAGGAGTGATTTTCAAGTTTTCTTTCTTTTTCTCCCCCTCTGCCTCCCATATTCCTCTAGCAGCCTGACTGATTTCACAAATTTTCTATTCTGTTAAACCTTTCCTAACTCCCCCAAGCAAATTTAAGTATTATTACCATAGTCTTAGTTGAAAATCAGATCTTACTGATCATTTTCATGACTTTACTCTTCCACTAAATTGTATGCTTATTTTAATTTAGAAAAGAAACTGGAAAATTGTGATTTTGTTACTAAAGACAGAAATATATGGAGAATGAATGGATAGGAGAATTACTCCTTAGTCCATTGTCACTTGATACATGAAGAATCCATGCTATAGTGCAGTCATAAAGGTTAAGAAAATTAACACAAGGTTATTATGAATTTAATGGATAAAAATTTAATATTAATTATAATATTTATACAGTATTTACTGTTTGTCTGAATACACCTAATTGCTTATAAATTAATTTTATCCTGACAATAGTTAAGTCAGATAGGATGTCTGAGATTGATTCTGCCAAGGGCCATGTTACTTTTCTACCCTGCTATAGAGTTGGTAGAACTTTTAAAGTCCAGGCATCATGCAGGGTCTTCAGTTCCAACTCATACTTTGACTGGGCCCAATACCATTTTTCAGTCCCCCAGAGTGACATGTCTGAATGTGTGTGTGTGTGTGTGTATTTTTAGGATGACTACATACTTCAAAGATCTTCTTTGAAATCTATTATTTTAATATTGTCATATTTAGTCATAATAAGTCATGTCATATTTAGTTTCATCACATCGCATATTAATAACTTCAATTTCTAGTTCTTTATTTATACTATCAACTATGAATGTTAATTATAAAAAGATAATTAAACAGCATACATTAATTTTCACAAAGTCAGAAATGAGAAAACTTTCACTGAATTTCAGTCTTGAGATACACAGTGTTAGAATATAGTTGGCTCATTGCTATTTCTGAAAACTGATTTTAGGGGGGAAAAAGTTTGCTGTTATTTCTTACCAAATGAATTTCTTAAAGATGCAAATTAACCAGGACTTGATGCCTCCAATCATATAGTTGTATTATATACTTGTAAATAATTGGATTACAATTTATTAAAAAGTAAATTGGCTGTTTTGACCAAATGCCCAAATCTTTGAGCCAATCATTTGATGAAAAAGTGGAGATTTTCCCTTGGATGGCATGTGTGAATCAAATTCTTTAATAGGGTCAAGACCAAGTTACCTAAACTCTAGGTAGCACTGTAAACTATTCTATTGTGCAATTGATTGATTAAGGAGAGTAAATGGTTTATTGAGTGTTTGATTTATATTACTAATTATCGAGTGCTAATATATCCCATGTTACTGGTTTATCTTAAAGGAATTTCTGAAAGCAATAAACTGACTTAAGCACCATAGTATTGAAAAATATTACTACCTTGGTGTTCATTTTCATATCAAATCTGTTATAGTGGTTGAGAGAGCTTCTGTATTCTTGCTTCCTTGCCTTAACCAATTGACGACTGAACAATTCTCAACAGGAATAAAGCAAGACATTGCTTGATATTGTGCTTCTCATAAGGTCCATGCCCAAAATATTGACTACTTTTCGCTACAACAGGAGAAATATGGATAAGTAGGTGGTATTTTTAATATATACTTTCCAGTTAACTGCAATAGAATGATTTTATTTCTTCGCATGCACTGTTCTAGCAATCCTCACCTATCTCTCCAATAAGATGAGCTATAGTAACAGGAAGCATGAACTGGAAAGATTAATTATGGCCAATGCTGGTATTATCATCTTCTAATTTTGCACAAAAATCCAGATAGCAGGATTTTGTATGTAATCTCTCAATTTTTAAATATCCTCCACAAGTGACATCCTTAAAAATCAAAACAAAGCTTTAAAGAGGGAACGGGAACCATACAATGTTTTTGACGATGTAACCCTCAAGTCAGTTGTGTTGACTTCTGGTGTAGATGCATCATTTGACTTTTTATGTGTTATTGGACTCTTAATGGGAGATTGGGAAGAAATAAATTCTCAAGGTTGTCTTGTATTATTTCCTTTCTGAGCAGATATGTCTTTTGTTAATTACATGTGCTGAATAAAACTAAATATGAAGCTTAATGGATACGTAGCAACTTGAAAAAAATAAGGTGACTTTTTCACTAAAATAGACTGCTGATCTAAAACTTAGCAAAATTTACAAGCATAAAGGACATCTTTATTGTTCTAAATCAGGCCTTTAGGAATGATTTTCAATAATGGGAGAATTACTCCATTCTTCATTTACGAGTGAATTAGCATAACAAAGCTGCTTAATGTGAGAGTTCACAAAGCTCTGATTAATACATTAATCCTTACATTTTACAATGGGACTTATTTTTGCAAATAATTTCTATAAGAGACTCTCTCCTTTCTCATTTTTCTTTCAAAATATTAACTATTTAAGAACTGGCATTCCACTGAATCAAATATAAATTTTGAATTAAAGCATGGCATTCACTAGGAGGAATCCTGGTGTGAGAAGTACAAGGTCTTTCCTTCACTTAAAGGGTCTCTGAATGATGATTCAGTAAGACGTTTATGGCTTACATTGCCTTTTCATTCTACAACAGACTTTACCAAGTTCCTCTCACTCAGCGTTTTGCTAGGTCAGTGTTTTAAACTCTTGTTTATAATTCCTACAGTTATCATTACAAGGTACTTATTCAGTGAGACTTCATTAACTATGTGTACACTCATAAAGTACTCAAAAGATTTAAATCCAAGCAGATTCATGTGTGGTTCAGAATTCTGGATTTTCTTTTTTTGCAATTTTCTTGGCAACAGAGCTTGATTTAGAGTCCCAAGTATTTAACCAATGATGAAGTTTTGGGGTTGATTGTGGGGGTTCGGAGCCATTAGCCAAGAAAGAATTCTTGAAGACATCTTTGGTGCAAAAAGGTGATTTTATTAAAGCACAGGGACAGGACCCATGGGCAGAAAGAGCGGCACTGGGGTCGTGCCTGGTTACTCATTACATACCCTTAGGTTGGGAGGGGGTCAAGGAGACAGTAAGTCTCTAAGGTATTTTGGCAGCAAGGTTTCTAGAACCTTGAGGAGTTAGCTGTTTCTAGGGAAATGCCATTTATTAATAAAACCTCAGTCATGAGATATACATGAGATGCATATTGGGGGGCCATCAGCTTGGAGCATGATTGCCAGCATACATCTCGAGGCTGTTGAGATAAAGGAGGTAGAATTATAGGATCATCAAAGTGAGGATAATGTTAAGCTAAGATTCCCTTTTGCCCCCAGCAAAGTTTCGTCATAAAGGCAACTGAGCTCCTAGAGGGAGGTCATTCTGTCAGTTTCTAGGACTTGCCAATGGGCTGTATGTAGGCAGTAAGGGAATTTAACTTTCCGTTTGCCTTAGTTTCCCACATTACCACGGCAAGCACTTAATCCCCTTTCCCTTTTTCTTGGGTAGCCAGGAGTGTCCAAGGAATGTCACACATATACCATCCAGGGGGGGAAGGGTGGGTGTGCCAGCTTGTCTTGTGCCCTCAGCTTGCCCCACACTCCCTCATCAACCAATGTTGATGCCTTTACTTACTTGTCAGGAAATCCAATTAGATTTGCCATGAAATCCAATGTCAATAGTTGTGGTCACTTTTTTCCTTTCCCTAGGGTCATGAAAGAATTGAGGAAACTTGTCTGGATAAAGGAGAACTAGGAAAAAACCACCAATGATTGGAATTTTAGTAATCTCTTTTTTCAAAAACCCACATGGTAACTTACATATGGGTTACTTAAAAGACCACCACCATGGATGACAGGGACCTCTTTTCTAGAAACACCTGTGCTTTCGGTCTAGCAGCCAATCCGCTCAGACCTAGCCATTTCTCCAGATTCACTCAGGAACAGGAGCCATCAAGCCTTATCTCCTCTGCTCTTACTTACAATGCCGTAAACCCCAATGGTCTTTACCATTATATTGAAAGGGAACAGAGTCTGTCATTCCAGAAGGTGTCTCTTTGGCATAAGGATTTTCTTGAGCTGATTATTTTTTTTAACTGCAGACACAAGAGAAATGGCAAAAACTGAGTAGAAAAAACATTTATGTTTATAGGAGAAATCTTTATTTGTAAGAGTGTCTCCCTCTTTACCAGGAAAGAGAATGATTAAATCTCTAGAAACTCTTATAAATAAAGAAGGCAAGGACTTACATCTGCATAATAACTTTACCTGGATTTAATGTTCTTTTCATCATAACCTCCCATAACTGACCCCCACTTGGTGAGGAGAACAAAGGCAAAAGAAAGGTTGATAAAATTAAATTTCCTTACAACTTGCAGCCCACTGATAAATACTTGAGACAGGCAGAAAAGAACATTCCTTAAAAGCTTTCTTAATGTTAATACCTTGCTAGAGGCAAAATGCAACCTCTACTTGACAATAACCAGATTACCAGGATCCTCTAAGTCTTCCTTAACATATGAAAATTCTTTTGGAAACTTTCTTTGTCTTTCTCCCCAACCCTAACTTGAAAGTATATAATCAATTCCTCCTCACAATCCCACTGAGACTTTTCCTGCCCCTGCGTCCCATCCAGCCCTTTAATAAAATCACCTTTTTGCACTGGAAATATGTCAAGAATTCTTTCTTGACCGTTTGCTCCTGATGCATATCACATCACCTATTCACTCTGTCTTCTCCCAACATCTTTCGTCTTTAGTTGGAGATTCTATATAAAGTGGTGGCTTGTGCCATTTTGGAAAGTTATTCAATTTTCTGGAGTACCTTCAATGTGTACAAGGTATATCTCCCATGTATACAGGAGGTATATATGTTATTAAACTTTTGTTTGTTTTTCTCCTGTTAATCTGTGTTTTACTATAGAGATGTCTCCACCAAGAACCTAGAAAGGTAGAGGGAAGATTGTTCTTTCTCTCTCACAGTTTGGTGATCTCAAAGGGATTTTCTGAGAAATCATACTCCATCTGAATCCTCCGGATGGGATCCTGGAAACTGGCTGACACTGGTGTGACACTAGTGAAGGATAACAATTTTTTACCAAAGTCAGGGCTCCTTGATCTGTAGTGACTGGCTGAGGAGAAAGATAGACATTTCTTGTCCCTTTCTTTTCAAATATGAATTAGCAGGAGAAAATATTTGTGTGAACTCTTTCTTTGGGTATAGTGACTCTGATACAAAATTGTTTTGAGTGCCTTTGTTTTCTGTTGATCTTTTTCCTCCCATAAATGTCCATTGTTTTCTTTTATTTCTGTCTTTTGTGTCATTTGTCATAAAGAAAAGAACCATAGGTCAGATGAGGTTTTCCTTTCAATTTGTTCGATGTCGTAAGAGCTTGGCTTAGTGACCAGTGAGTATGTTCTCTCTGGTCTCTGCCATCTGGAGGATGTATGTACTAGCACGCACCTGGTAGGCAGCCAAACAGGCTAGAACTGAGGAGCAGCACTGCGTTTATCCAACTGTGCCAGGTGTCAGGGAGGCTTGCCATAAGAGGTCCCTGTCCATAAGGGGCCTTTGTCATCTTAGTCTTCATAGTTTTGTTAGTGCTAGAAAAGTTCCATTCCAGTAGCACCTGCCTGGTGTAACAGATTAGCAGATCTGTGACTAGAGGTGTCTCACAACCTTGTGGAAACCAAGGACACCATTCCACTGCACCATTCTTACCACCTGTGACCAAAAAAAAATATTTGCTTTCTTAGCCAAACTTTGGGAGTGAACTTGCTGTATCTCATATTCCCCCTCTCCTTTCCTTGTTAAAATAATATTTAATATTGAATCCTAAGCTAATTTGAAGAGTTACTAATTTTTCCCTGGGTGTCTCATATGTATATATGAGTAGTACATGTTAATAAACTTGTTTCTTTTTCTATTATTAATCTATCTTTTATTATAGGAGTCTCAGCTCAAAACTCAAAAGCCTGGGAAAAATTATTTTTCATCTCCTACCATTTATATCTTATGCTGGATCATCTTCATTTCCATCCCCATGCATTCTCCAACCTTCTCCATCCTTCTATTTGCTCTAGGGCTTGACCTCTATGGAAGCCATAAGATGAATTTACTTGAACTCTGGACTGAGTTCTATGGTTGCTCTCACGTGGACTCCATTGCACTCTGGCTTCCCATTAGGCTTGGCCACTAAAACGTTCTTATAGACCGATGCATATTAATTTATTTTTCATGATCTCTGCATTTCCCATTTAGCCGTTTTAGGATTTTTTTCATGATCACACTCTCACTACCCCTAGGAAACTTAATGTAATTTAAATTTAAATTTCCCTTTTTCTACAGTCTCAGTTCCAATGATGAGAAACCAAATTTCAGTAATCATTCGATTCCAGTTCTGGTGGTGGGTTTTTCCCCCATTGTTGCTCCAGGTGCTTCACTATCTCTTGATAGTTCTCACATCCAACTCTACACACACATCATTAGGTATCATTTTGATACATATCTGAGTTATTTATTTATATCATGAAAAGGGGTAGATCTATTCTGCACACCATTGGATAGTTATCCAGGATTCTGTGAGATTAAATTAGCAATGGATGTATGAATGTCTACATTCCAAGTAATATTGTAAAACACGTCTGATCAGAAGATTCCTTTATTTTAACTTTAAAGTATCCATCCCTGTTTGGGCAGGATTGCATTCAAATTAATTTTCTTATACCAGGAACCACCGTGGGTGGGCCTTTATCTACCATTAGGGGCTTATTTTGAAATATATTTAGGGACGCCTGGGTGGCTCAGTTGGTTGGGTGTCTTACTGTAGTTCATGGGTTAATGTTGGGCTCTGTGCTGACAGCTCAGACCCTGGAGCCTGCTTTGGATTCTGTGTCTCCCTCTTTCTCTACCCCTCCCTGATCATGTTCTGTTTCTCTCTTCATCTCAAAAATAAATAAACAAAAAAATTTTAAAGAAATATATTTATGTAAGAGCTACAGAACTATATCAAATTCACTACTGTAAGGGTCTCAGAACCTATTGCCATTCCCATGTAAAATACTTTCATATTTTCCTTCCCATATCTCTGGACTAAGTAAGTTCTTGTGCTGCAAAGGTGAAGTCAATCTTCATTTGTTCCAAGAACACTTCCTCTGCCCTCTCTCCCATCCTATCTATTTCTCCCCATCTAGTCATGAAGGATCCTGTGTAAATGGCTATTACAACATCTATTACACTATTTGTTGCTTTTGGTTTATTACCAATATTCTCACTAGTTCCTTGCATTTGGGGACTGCCTCTTATTTGATTTATCTCTGCTTAGTTAAGTAGCTGTCATACAAGAATAGCTTAATAGTTGTTGAATAAATGAACAAATGGGAGAAGGGGACTACTATATTGTTTAAAACTCTGACTATATGAAAATAGACCCATCTTCCTTCATGAATTTCATGAATGGAGAGCTATCTCAGAGTTTCTGAATTCTTCCTTGTCCTATTATGTTCAGATTTCTCAGAAGTCAAATATAAGCACACTGTGTTCCACAGCTCTGACTTATTCATGAAAGATTTTATCTAGATTTCTTACCTCTATTTTACCTACTGAATTAGGCTGACAGCTTAAATGTAAACTAAAAATAATTTCCCTCTGCTTTTACCTTGTAAAACTCAGAGTATAGTCATAGATAAGCCTCCCTAGATTTGGAATCTGATGGTCTGAGTTTGGTTGATTGAAGAGTGCTCTCATAAACATTAATTTTGAGGGAGGAAAAAAAAACTAAGAATGAGAGTAAGGTAAGGTTAAATTGTGTTATGGTAGCAGTAATGGATTCTGCCTTTCTCACAGGGAGCTCGGAAACTAGGGTGACTCTTCAGAGAATTTCAAATATGTGAAGAGACTCACTCAGTTCTTTGGACTCCTATAACTGCCCTGGGAAAGGAATGGTGTCTGGGTTAGGAAGCTTCCTTTGACAAAACCCAATTTCCACAATGGCATGGGACCATGAGCTATCAGCCATCAAGAGTTTAGGTTACTTAGACCCTAAATGATTTGGATGATGAACCTCAAAATCAACTACAAACTACCTCTTGTGATGTTTGTATCATGCTTCATAGTAAGTTCACCCTATCTGGGAGTAGTTCTTCCAGGATTTAATTGGTTTCTTGTCCTAAGAAAAGTAAAAAGAGGTTCATCAGTAGGATGAACTATAGCTCATGCTGTTACAGCTGATCTCAAGTTTAAAAGTGATTTTTATTTTCTCTCTCTTCTACACTCCAGTCTAGAGTCCCATGACTCCCATCCCATGACTCTTGACTAGAACCAATGTCAGTTTGAGTTTACCAGAGATTCCATCTCTGAGAAATCTGAGTTCCTAGAGAGCACTATGTCTCAGATGGAATTAAACATATTTTGCCATATTTATTTCAAAAAATTTAACAAGTAAAATGTTAAAGAACTGAAGTATATCCTCCCTCAACTCATTCTCTTCCTTTCTTTCTAAGACTCCTCACCACCCTAAAGTGAAGATCTCACAATTTCTTGCATTTTTTTTACTCCATCTTTTTATGATTACCTGTTTGACATAGATACTCACATAACGTGCAGCAAATTAGTACCCAGCATAAATGTACACATCAATAAGCAAAAAGGCAAACTACTCTATAGGAAAAGAGAGGGGAAGGAAATTCACAGAAAAATGAAACCAAAATGTCAGTAAATCATAAAACTACTTAACTGATATAATCATAGGTTACATGTTATGTCATTTCATTTTATGTTTACTAGATTTTCAAACATTAGTATTTCCCAATTTTTTCCTCTCTTTTCTCATAGATACATATGGACTGTAAATTAACCACACCTGGACTTTCTCTTTTACTTTTGCAATAAAGACACATCACATTTTTGAACTAATGTGTACCAGGAAAGGACACTTAAAATCAGTGATCTTTTTCCCTCTTTTTTGATATATTTTTTAATAATTTTATTTTAGGGGCACCTGGGTGGCTCAGTCGGTTAAGCTACCAGATTCGGCTCAGGTCATGATCTCACGGTTTGTGGGTTCGAGCCCTGCATCAGGCTCTGTGTTGAAAGCTCAGAGCCTGAAGCCTGCTTCGGATTCTGTATCTCCCTCTCTCTCTAACCCTCCCCTGCTCAAGCTGTCTCTCTCTGTCTCTCAAAAATAAATTAAAAACATTAAAAAAATTTTAATAATTTTATTTGAAAGGGTTTTCTTCTTTTTCATTTTCCATAACTATCCCTTTACATATGAGTAATTCATAAAAATATTTTAAAGTATTATACCATAAGGTACACATATTGATATAAATCCATATCTTTTTAAAATTTGTAGCTGTATACATTAATAATTTTTTACTGGAGGATGATAATTAAACTAGCTCTTGGTTAATTGTTTCTCTCTTGTTCTTTGAGAACTAATTTTTTGCTCATAATCTTGCATAATGTTATTCTTATTAAATATACCTTACCATTTATTTATTTATTTGAAATAGGGCACATAAGTAAAATAAAAAAAATTATGGTGACAAAAAAAGGGTCCAAATGGAGTTGAGAGTCCAGAGGTATGCACTGTCTGTAGTAGAAACCACTTTTGGTCTTTTTTAAAGAGTCATTAGATGTGAAAGACCTGGAAAAAGTTTAGTTATTTATAAAGCATCTAGCAAGTTGAATTTGAATTGCTTTTGTATCACCGTCACTTTGATATTAGATGGTAGTAACACAGGATTCAATTTGCCCATGATCAGTACATTTACAAGAAATGGACACTGATCTTACAAATCCAGCGTTCACCTTTGCAAGGAAGCCAGCACCACCACTGGGTTTGTCTTATTAGTTTTATTAATGTGGAGGGCTTTGTTTTCTGTTCTGCTGCAACAATATTAATACCAGAAGACTTACCTTCATTTTAATAATCTAACCTTCCAGCCTCCTCCTTAGAATACCGACCTTTTCAGCTAACTGTAGCCTTTTGTGAAATTCTCCCTCGACGTCCCCATCACTGCCTTATGGTATAAATTAAAATGATAATATTCTATAAACCCATTAAATCAATAAATGTTAAAATGCAAAATGTCAACTGGGAAATTGAATTATTTAAAGTTGGGGATAGAGAGAAGAGAACACCAAGCTACAGCAAAAAGTATAAAGGTTTTTAGAATAGTTTAATACAAATTTTAGATTTAGTTGATTTACTGTCATGATAAATGACATACAATAAAACAGAGTAGCATTAGTATTTAAAGTATTTTTTCATATAAATGATGCAAATTTCTCAACTTCTGTAGATCTTTGTCTATTCAATATCTCTTAATAGAATAACAATTTCACTTGAGATATAGTTTTACTTTTTGTTGTTTTCTTTTCTTAAGAAATGTGCTTCTTAAGTTTCTACTTACTTTAAATTAACATTATGAACAATTTTTGTTTTTCTTTTAATCTAATAGTTTAGGTTGCTGACCTTGTAGTGTGAGAAAGCTTCATCAAATCTCCTTGGTTTCTAAAGAAAATAGTTATAAATTTTCCCGTTTTGTTTATATTAATAAAATATTTATGAAATGGTATGCATATTATAAGCCAGGTTTTTGTTGAGCCTGCAAATTAATCCCTTTTGAATTTATATTTCATAAGTAAGAGCTATTATTCAAATTTATATTTCATAAGTAAGAGTTTACATAACTTGCTTAAATTCTTAAAACTAAGTTGCATGTTTCAGAACTGAAACACAGGTCCATCTCCAAAATTCAGCCTTTTACTATTCCATACTACACCAGCACAATTATGTGTACTCCAAATAGGAAATAGTGTGAGAGGTCAATGGCAATGATGACAAAGCTTTCCCTTGCCATTTGATGAATTCTACATTGGGTTCCATAGAGACTCAGGAAAAATGTGAACAGCTAATGCTATGGCCCTTTACTGGCACCAGAAATGATAGGTCCCTGTACATTCATCACCCCCAACATTGTTCTTTCTCTTCCCTTAATCTGATGAGAAAGGAGATTCCATTAGCCAGCAATGCTACCATTGTAAGATGTCAATTTCCATTCCTAAGAGAATTGTAGAGGGGACAAGAAGCTGACAATGAATATCTATATGTAACTGAATATTGGTAATTTTTTAGAGTGAAAACTTGTGTGTCTTTTCAAAGAAAGTTGATATTTGTTTAATTCTTTGCTTACTTTGTCTTGTTTTATTTCTATGTCATTTGGCCTTCTCCCTGCCATTAAGAATGGCATTACCGTCTTGCTTTCCGCTCTGTGTGGGCTGCAAAATATCTGCATGGAACTTTCAATTAGCCTCACACTGGCATCACTTCCCTAATCCCCATGCCCTGCTCTCTTCATCAGATGACCAGCTATTTAACATGAAGTATTCATCAATGACTAGACTGTTTAGGAATGGGACTCATAAAACAAAATATGGAAACTAATAGAAAGACATTGATTCTCTGTCCCATCCAAAGATAGGCCACAAATTAAGTAATAAAGCACACGTTGCTGCTCATGACGTTTCATTTCTGTGGAGCTGGAGTTAGCAATGCATAACCCATACACAGATGCATTAATCTCACAAACTATCTAGAAAAGAAACCCTATGTTGAAAACTTGATTTTTATTGCTCTTCTAACGTGCCTGTTACAAAAATTTGTATTTCCAATAAACTGAACCAAAAGGCAACAAAAGGAATTAACTGAAACTTGCGTTTTTGCACAAAACAAGTCTTCATTCTGTTCTGCTTTACTGAATCTTAGTGTCAGCATTGCCTCTCCAAATTGTACTCTTAATATTTCCATCTCTACGTATAACAGTAAAGTGCAGTGGGTCTTAAAATTTGCTTCTGTTGAACCAGCATTTCTTCATGTACTTTTTAGCACTGAGGAATGTGCATCTCAGGGAAGAACTCTCCAGATCTTCAAAAAAACAGTGATGATTGTGCATTCTCACAAGATAGCAATGATATTCCCAGTCAGATGAAGGAAGGGTTTGGGGTGGATAGCATTCCAAGCAGAGAAAAATATATACACATATAGGGGCCTGATAAAACAGTGTGTGCTGACAGAATGACAAATATTTCAAGATGAGAGGAGCTTCACGAATCTGAAAAATAACTATCTAGAAATCTGCACAGGAGCCACAAAATGAAGTGGACTTTCCTTTTTCCCCCTCTGTTAATAAGAATGGAATTTATCCTGCAGAATATGGAAGATACTGAATATTCTTAAGCCAGGAAATGGGGTTGCAAGGTTAATCAATATGGATTCAAATGCTGGGTCTTTCCCACTAGCAGTGTGACCCAAGGAAAGAGGTTAAATGTCTCTGTTAAATTTATCAGTTTTCTCATATATTAAATAAGAAAAATAACAATCATGGTGATTCTGAGAATTGAATGTCTTGGTTAAAATATTTAAAATTCTCTGAGCAGTCCTGGAATTAAGTGCTATGTACATTTTTGGGAAAATTGTTATTATTTATCACTAGAGCTGCTCAGCATTCACTTTATTAACCCTTTTTCACATACAAGACACTGTTATATTCAAGGCTTAAGGATAAAAAAGATGAGCAACACAAATATATGCCCTCTGAGAGCGTGGGTGGTGATTAACTGCTAGCAGAGAGGCAAACACCACGGGCTGCCAGAGCAGAGGCAGAAGTTACTCTTCCTAGATGGAGAAGTCAAATTTCCCCTTTAATTGAGTCTTACAAAAAATAGAAGTTTCTCAGACAGAAAAGTGGGTAGGAGAAGATATCAATGGCAAAGTGGGCATGGTGTCCTAGAAGAAATTCTTTTGTTTGATATCCTGCAAATTGAGGAACGTGGTTCTAGTTCAATATGAATGGGGAAGCCATTATGAAAATTGGAACCAAGTAACAGATGCCAAATCATTAAGGACTTTTAATGTCCAGCAAGGAGGTAGTATGTGTCTTCAGGCTCTGATTAATCTTTCAAGACATTCAGTAAGGCCATGTCAAAGTCACAGACTGCTTTAGATATTTTTTTTCCCATCTGATCATTGCGGAATCTATCTATAATTCAAATAAAACTGCAAGATATTACCTTGTGTGTACTGAGTTAGAAATATATGAGAATTCTTCAAATAATAAAACCATCTTAGCTATAGTCATGTGAGCTATGATGATGAAGTTCCTAAAATGAATCACCTTTTTTTATTCAATTTTAATTTTATGCAAAGGAAGAAAAAAAGGAAAAAAACACATATAAAAGATGCGGTGGGGGGGGGAAGAAAGAAGTGATAGGAAGATATGGAGAGAGGTATGTAAGGTAGAAAGATAACAGAAGGAAAATCAGAATAGGCTTACAAATAAAAAGGAAGAAAATTAGAAATTGTAAGATAAAAAGTTCTCAGGAATAGCTGAAATTAAAAGGAATATTCCCTTGCAAAATTGGCACAGTGCAACCTTTTTGTGCAATGAACAGGATATCAAAAGACGTTTCCCAAACAGCAGGTCTTCAGTATAATTAATCCTCTGATTCAATTTCTCCTTATAGAAGGAAAACCTTGATATGCACATGTAATATAAGAATCATATTTTTTTCACCTGTAACTCTCGTTTGGAAAGGCATAAGCAGAATATACTACCCAGCCTCTGAAATAGCCAAATTTGACAGTATATTAAAAATAACAACCAAACTGGTGAAATAGCTGTCCAATCCCACCACCATTGCCCTCATTCAAAGAATTAGACCCGCCACATTAAGCTATCATTTCCTTGTTAAATTCTTCAAATTTTCCCAGTCTTTTTCCTCTCCCCCTCCTTATCCTCCTTCATCATTACCTCTTCAGGTGTGTCACCTTTCACACGTTAGGTCAAAATGGATGCACTGAAGTGCAACTATGCTGGATTTATGAGAGGACCCACCTGACACAGCTAATCAGGAGGTTTTGGTCCATGGGCTGAGCAGAACTTTAAACCAGTCATTGGACAGAAAGGAGATACTCTGCTGAAAAGCTGTTTAAAATTATAGTGTGTGGTTGGTGGTAGATAAGAGAAGGTTGGCTCTCTCTCTCTATCTTTTTTTTTTTTTTTGTAAATAAGAGCTGTTTTCCTTAGCTTGCAAGCTTTGTTTATTATAACCATTATTGAAGCACATGACGTGCCTTCCTGTGTTGTAAAACTTTTGGTAGTAAATAAGTGAACTGACCTAACACAGTTACAGTAGTCCAGCTATGTGACAAAGCAATCTGTAAAACTTGAGCAATAACCAGGACCATGGTAAACCAATAGAGTTCACAAGTTCACAAGTTATCTGGGAAAACACACAGAAAATGTATATGGGATTTGTTCCTCATATTTATACAGAGACACATGGAATATAAACACAGAATTAAAAATGGCAAACAGAAGATCTAATCTTTTTATAACTTTATATAACTAGTGTTCTCTATGTGTTTGACTTTGTAGACATGGTCTGGGAGCTAATTACATCGGATCTTTTACCAATACAATTGAAACCATGCTGGTAGTACTATTTTCTACTACTGATAAATATTTTTTCTTCTATTAAGTCATTATTACATTTTGTTAAAAACAGGTTATAATAATACTAACAGTTGTCATATTTTCAATGACAAATTAAGTTCTATGTGGAAAAATTAAATATTTCAAAGATTTTTTGTTTAATGCTTATGGAATTTGCATCTTATTTTGGCTGTCAAATTACAAGGCCAATACTCCACAGGGAACTTCCTAATTCCTACTGGGAAGAATGTTTGTAATTTGTATCTCTGCTACTATAAATGAAGAATGAGGCCTGATTTTATTAGCCCACATCACCCTACTAAGTTTCATTTAGTGAGATAATTAAAAAAGAAGTGATAGTAATCGTGTTAGACATCCTTTTGAATCCTAAATCAAACTATAGTTTTGAAATTAGGACTCATCAAAAAAATGCTCTAAATGTGGTCATTATAAACATATTACCCAATCTAAACTATGTAGCCTTTACTTTTTCTACAGAGTTTTACTGTTATGGCTATTAATTTAATAGTTTTAAAAACCTTTACAATTAAGGCCAAGATTTTAGTGTTTCTGCCACATAAGGAAAGAGTGGGAAGTTCCCGACTATGAATCAAGAGAAGATTCTCCCCAGGAAGCAGCCATGCTGGTACTATGATCTTGGACTTCCTCAGCCTCCATAACTACAAGATCAGAAGCAGACCCTACAAATCCAATTCTGGCACTGACATAATCAAGATGACAACATAGGTTTTCCTGACTTCAGTGTACTTCACAAGAAGACCAATTAGCAACTACCCATAAGCAAGCACTATTGGGAAAATCTGAGAACCCCAGGAATGAGGCTGAAATGTGGGGCTCAGACAGAAACAAAGATGGAGTTTGGGCTTACAGCAGTCAGGTCTCAGATCTTGGCAGACTTCATTCTTACTAGCAGTAGTGCCTAAGCAGAGATATTAGACTGGCTCTGCCCATCTGCAGAACCAAACCAATAGCCCCTTCTGGCCAGAAAGCTTTCTTTTTTTTAAATTTTTTTAAATGTTTTATTTATTTTTGATACAGAGAGAGACTGAGCATGAGAGGGGGAGGGGCAGAGAGAGAAGGAGACACAGAACTGGAAGCAGGCTCCAGGTTCTGAGCTAGCTGTCAGCACAGAGCCTGATGCAGGGTTCGAACCCACGAACGTGAAATCTGACCTGAGCTGAAGTTGGAAGCTTAACCAACTAAGCCACCCAGGCGCCCCTGGCCAGAGAGTTTTGATGGCAGTTCTGTCTGATTTGGAACCCAAGCCAATGGGCCATACAGGCCATAAGTCTGATTCTATGGACATGGCTGGGAAGAGAAGCTTAACTGGCAGCCCCACCAACTGCTAGGCCTTGACTCCAGTCCTACTTGACCAGGAAGCCTAGTCAGAGAACCCAGGCCACCATAGAACCCATTATATGACTTGCTTAGGCAGTAAGCCAAGCCACCAACCCTGTATCACTGTTAGGTAAAACCTTTGGCCATGCATAACTAGGGATCTTAAACAGTGACCCAGGATCCTCTCTGAGCCCAGACTATAGTACTGCTCAGCTATAGACAGAACCTTCCATCTGATGGCACCAGAATATCCATTCTTCTCAAGAGTACAAAGAACACGCTCCAGGGTATTTCATATGTTGGGCCACAAAGCAAGCCTTAACCAATTTAAGAAGATTAGAATCTTATCTACTAGCTTTTCTGATGACAATTGTATGAAATTAGAAATCAATAAAAGGAGGGAACCCAGAAAATTTGCAAATGCATGCAAATTCCAAAACACACTCTTCAACAAATAATAGGTCAAAGGGGAAACAAAAAAGAAGATGGAAACACCACATACTAAAATGTATGGTTGCAACAAAAGCAGTTCTAAGAGGAAATATTTTGCTACAAACATACATTAAGAAAAAAGAAGGATCTCAAATAAACAACATTATACCTCAAAGAATTATAAAAAGAAGAAAGAATTGAGCCCAATGTTAGTATAAGAAAGGAAAGAATAAAGATTACATCAGAAATAAGTGAAATAGAGAATAGAAACACAATAAAAAAGTTAACAAAACTAAGAGTTGGCCCTTTGAAAAAATTAACAAAATTGACTAAACTTTAGATAGGTTAACCAAGAAAAAAGTCTCATAAGAGACTACTATTAATAATTATATGCAAACACCATGAACAATGTAGACTAAATGGGCAAACTCTTAAGAACATAAAACCTACCAAGGCTCATCATGAAGAAATAGAAACTCTAAATAGATTGATAACAAGTAAGGAGATTAAATCTATAATCAACAACTTCCAACAACAGCAACAAAAATTTCAAGAACTAGATGGTTTCACTTGTGAGTTCTATCTAAAGATGAATTAATGTCAGTCTTTCTGAAACTCTTACAAAACACTGAAAAGGAAAGAACACCTCCAAATTTGGTTTACAAATCCAGAATTACCTTAATACCAAAGCCTAAGTACATTGCAAAAAAGAGAAAAGTACAGGTCAATATCTTTGGTGATATTAGCAAACCAAATTCAATATTACATTAAAGGGATCATACACCATAGTCAAATGGGATTCATCCCTGGGATGTAAGAATAGGTCAACATACATAAATCAATAAATTTTATACATCTCATTAATAGAATAAAAGATAAAAATTATTTTAATAAGTGCAAAAAAAGCACCCATTAATGATAAAAATGCCCAACAAACGGGGCATATAAAGACTATAACCCAGCGTAATAAAGACCATATATTACAAGCCCAGAGTTCATATCATATCAGCTGTACAGGTTATAAAATTTTCCTTCAAAATTGGGAATAAAACAAGAAGGCACACTTCAACCACTTCTATTCAACATAGTAATGGAAGTCCTATCTGGAACAATCAGGCAATAACTAACTAACTAACTAACTAACTAACTAACTAAGCAACTAAAGAAAGAAAAAAAGTCAATAAATAAATAAGATCCAAATTGAAGAGGAAGAGGTAAAAAGGTCTCTGTAGATGACATGTTATAAAATATAACACATCCTAAAGACTCCATACACACACACACACACACACACACACACACACACACACACACAACTGTTAGAATTAATAAATTCAGTAAAGTTGAAGGGTACAAAAATCAAGATTTCTATACACTAACAACAAGCTCTCTGAAAGAGAAATAAAAACAATTCCATTTACAACAGCATTAAAAACAGTAAAATGCTTTACATAAATTTATTCAAGAAAGGGAAAGATCTGTAACTGAAAACTTTGAGACACTTAAAAGAAATTGAAGCCAAAAGTAAATGAAAATGTTCATGAAGCAGATGAATTAGTATATTAAACTGTCTATACTCCCCAGAGCCATCAATAGATTAAATACAAGATTCCAAAGGCATTTTTTTTTACAGAAATAGAACAGGTGTTCCTGAAATTTTTAGGGAACTACAGAACTGCCAAAACAACCTTGAGACAGAACAAGTCTTCATATTTCCTGTTTCAAACTATATTACAAAGATAAAGTAATCAAAACAGTATGGTGTTAGCATAAAAACAGACACAGAGACCAATGGAACAGAAGATAGAACCCATAAACAAACTCATGTTTATATAATCAACTAATATTTGGCAACGGAACCAAGAACACTTAATGTGGAAAGATAATTCCTTCAATAAATGGTCTGGTGAAACTGGATATCCACATGCAAAAGAATGAAACTGGACCCTTATCTTACACCACTCACTAAAATGAATTTAAATGAATTAAAGATGTGAATGCAAGACCTGAAACTATAAAATCCCTCCAAGAAAACACAGGGGAAAGTCTCCTTCACATCGGTCTCAGCAATGATTTTTTGTGTCTATGATATCAAAAGCACAAGCTACAAAAGCAACATGGTACCAGTGGGACTACATCAAACTAAAAAGCTTCTGCACAGAAACAAAACCAGAAGGCACCACATGGGATGGGAGAAAATATTTACGAACCAGGTATCTGGTAAGAGGTTAATATTGAAAATATATAAGGAACTCATATGATTTAGTAGCAAAAAGTCCCAAATCATATGCTTAAGAAATCAGCAGAAAACCTGAATAAATATTTTCCAAAGAAAATATACAAATGGCGAATAGGTACATGAAAAAGTGCTCAACATTGCTAATCTTTAAGGAAATGCAAATCAAAACCAAAATGAAATATCATCTCACAGCTGTTAGAATGGTTGTTATCAAAAAGATAAGATATAATAAATGCTAATTAAAATGTAGAGAAAAGGGAACCTTTGTACACAGTTGGATAGCAATTGGTCTACTGGTGCAGCAACTATTGAAAACAGTATGGAGTTCAAAAAATTAAAAACAGAACTATCTCTATGATATGGCGAGTGTACTCCTAAGTATGTATACAAAGGAAATGAAATTAGAATATTGAAGACATGCCTGCGTTCCCATTCTATTGCAGCATTATTTACAATAGCTAGAACATGAGAATGACCTAAGTGTCTGTCAAGAGATAAATGGATAAAATATAATGTGATCACACACACACACACACACACACACACACACACACACACATTTATATGCTGGGATATTATTTAGCCATGAAAATGAAGGAAATCCTCTCATTTACCCTAGCATGGATAAAACTTGAGGGCTTTAATGCTGAGTGAAATAAGTCAGACAAAGAAGTACAAATATCATATTATGTCACTCATACATATCATCTAACAAAACTGAAGTCATAAAAACAGAGAGATCGGTAGTTGCCAGGAGTGGGGTAGCATAGAGTGGGGGAAATGGATCTAGCTGGTCGAACTGTATATGCTTCCAATTATAAGATTGTTATACCCAAGTTTCCAATATCGTCCCCCAAAACCAGACATCACCAGGGAGACTGAGTCACGCATGCAAAAGCAAAGGGCTTTATTACGGGTTTAGGCTGGCCGGGCCTAAGCTCGGGATCAACAGGGCCGTGGATCCGTGTGGAGAGGCCCGAACAAAGGCAGAGTAGGGCCTTTATGGGTTTGGGAAGGGGGAGTTACAGGAAATTGTGACACAGGTACAGGGGTCCAATCATAGCTTTTATCTCTAGGCCCGCCCTTAGCAATGTTAAGGGTGTTAGCTGGCCTTTCTTGATTGGGTGTTACAAGGGTGGTCCCTCCTGCCTTGGGCAATGTGCGCCCTTCTATTGTCTAATCATTCTGAGAAACGACACCTAGGCCTCCAAGGTCAGAGGGGAAACTTGAAGCTCAGACCTGCGTCCTTACAAGATGACTAAGTTCTGGAGATGCTAAGTACTGCATGATAACTATAACTAAAATTCTGTATTGTACACTTGATAGTTGCTAAGGGAATAAACCTTTGAAACGTTCTTACCACATACAAAAAATACAGTAACTTTTGGAGGTGAAGGATGTGTTAACTAAGCTATTGTGTTAATAATTTTGCAAAACATATGTATATCAAATTATCACACTGTGTATGTTAAACTTACATCATGTTATATGTCAATTATATCTCAATAAGCTGGAAAAAAATCTTTTAAAAAGAGCAAGATTCCTAAGATAGGAGCAATGTATACCTAAGAACAAATGCATACAATTCTGATTTTATTTCCATGAGTTTTAAAGGCTTTTCTAACCATTTAATCTCTAGCGTCTAAGTAGAAACCGTTCTTAAAGCGTTGAGAAGAAGGACACCTGGATGGCTCAGTTAAGCCTCTGACTCCTGATTTTGGCTCAGGTCATGATCTCATGGTTCATGGGTTTGAGCCCTACAAGGGGCTCTGCGCTGATAGCTCAGAGCCTGCCTGGGTTGCTCTGTCTCCCCCTCCCTCTGTCTCTCAAAAAATAAAAAAATAAATAGACATTAAAAAAACCTTTGAGAACCAAAACATACAAGATTTCAGGTAAACATTGGTACTTCAGTGATTTAAAATAGTTTGGGCCTCCCTGCCAAAAAAAGGAGCCTGTGGGTGACTGAGTCTGTTAAGCGACCCACTTCGGCTCCGGTCATGATCTCACAGTTTGTGAATTCCAGCCCTGAGGTGTCAACTCGGTGCTGATAGCTCAAAGCCTGGAGCTTACCTGGGATTCTGTGTCTCCCTCTCTCACTCTGCCACTCCTCAGCTTGTGCTCTCTCTCTGTCTCTCTCCCAAAAATAAACATTAAAAAATAATAATAAAATAAAATTGTTTTTGTCTAAAAGCTTTAAGTGGTAGTTTCAAAGAGTCATTACACTTAAATAGCTTCATCTAGCCATTGAATCTTAATATTTTATCAAGGCCCTGGTTAGTTTCCTGAACATTTCAACTTCCCTTGCTTATCTGGTACATCCTTTATACCAGGAGAAACGGCTTAGGGTTCTATGTGGTTGGCTATTCCTAACGACTGTGCCCTAGAAAAAGGAAAGGAGAACAGCCTCTGGGTACAGATCTGCAGACCTGATTGTCCTTTGTTTCCAATCAGTTAGTGAAAATGTGTATTTCAATCAATTCCCTCAAATAGTCTTAAAATAACTTTTATGTGCCCTCCACAGTTTTAAAAGTCTTCTTTTCCTGAACTTTTGATTAAAATGCATTTAATGGAGCAAATTTTAGAAAATTTTCTGAAAAGCAGGAATTATCTCACATCTCTGATAGGTTGCCAACTGAAATTAAAAGTTAAAAGTTAATTTCCTTATATCTCTGATAGGTTGCAAACAATCACAATGAAAAAAAAAGCAGGTTAATATATAAAAGCATTTATTTTTGAACTTATTTTAAATTGTTAGATATTTTATTTAGGAATTGCTTTATTATATCGAGTATTCTTTTTTAATTTTTCTTTGACTAAGCAAAGTATAACACCACTGTTAGATTTCCTGCTCCAAAAACAGACATTAGGCTCCATAACTAATTTTCAGTGAGTAAGGTTATTAATATCCAATTATTACAGTAAGGGAAGGGTTCCCAGTGTTCATTGAGTAGATGGAAGAAAGGAATATATTCCCCTCAGCAGTAAACTAAGATCTCTGTCTTAGTTCAGGCTGCTCAAACAGAATACCATAGACTGGATGGCTTATACAAGAAAAATTTTTTTCTTGTAGTTCTGGAGACTGGCAAGTTCAAGATCAAGTCACCAGCAGATTCAGCCTCCAATGGGGGCCTGCTTTCCTGGTTCATAAACAGCTGTCTTCTCACTGTAACTTCACATGGGAAAAGAGATGAAGGAGCTCTTGGGGAATATTTATCATAAGGGCACTAATCCCATTCATGAGAGCTCACACTCATGACCTATTTACCTAATTACCTCCCAACTGGCAGTGCCACCTCCAAGCACCATTATTTTGGAGATTAAGTTTCAACATGTAGATTTGGAGTGGCGGGGGGCCGGGGGGGGGGGGGGGGGGAAGGGGAAACACAGACATTGACTCTATAGCAGTCTCTGACTCTGGACTGTAGCATAGTCAGGGTAGACCTAAGTCTTTTTAAAGAAGCACAGCAAGTTCTCCATTTCACTAATTCCTAGAAAATTGTGGGTTGAGGAAAAGAGAGGTGTGTGCTTTCATTATACATACAGCTTTGGAAACAGCACCTAGTAACTCAAGGCACAGAATATTTTATTGGTGTATAATTCTCTTATCCATTCATTCATTTACTCATTCGTCCATTTACCAGGCATTATGCAAATGTGGAATACAAAAAAAAGAATAAAATACTGCTTCATCCTCAAAACCATTCTCTAGTAATCTAAGAAACAAATTATACTCAGTTAAATGAACTATTAAAATTCAATATAATCACAATAAATTTTAAAACAGTGTTCTTTTTATCCTCTGCCCCATAGCTTAAGACTGAACTCCATATGCTTCAGATAGAATATTTACTTAAAGAGTTTTTGAGTCACCGAGTGACTTATCCACATGTCAAAATAAAATAACAATGCCAGAACTAAAACAAAACCTATTGGATATGGGGTTAGAGTATCTGACTAATATTAATAAGATTATTTATTTGCCTCAATTAGTTGCCTATGAGAGAGTAATGCTAAAATCATATTTTTAAGTAACAATTAAATACATTCTCAAAAACACTATAAAGTGTCCTCAGGATATAATAATTCATTATACTAGCTAATTGTCATAGCTTCTAAAGGTGATGTATGTAATGCAATATGAATTTGAAGGCATTTATTTCACTATATGCATATCATAGCATGAGATACAATGGTAGATGCAAATATAAATAAAGCATAATTTCTTCATCTGGTAATCTTACTTACTGAACGAGTTTTTAGACCTTGAGTAATAGGGGCACCTGGGTGGCTCAGTCAGTTAAGTGCCCTACTTCGACTCAGGTCATGATCTCATGGTCCATGAGTTTGAACCCTGCCTCAGGCTCTGTGCTGACAGCTTGGGGCCCAGAACCTGCCTCAGATTCTGTATCTTACTCTCTCTCTCTGTCCCTCCCCTGCTTGTATTCCATCTTCCTCTGTGTCAAAAATAAATAAACATTAATTTAAAAAAATAAAAATAAAACTTGAGTAATAATTGAAACTTTTAAAAAATGTTTACTGATTTTTGAGAGAGAGATAAAAGTATAAGTGAAGGAGAGGCTGAAAGAGAAGGAGACACAGAATCCAAAGCAGGCTCCGGGCTCTGAGCTGTCAGCACAGGGCCTGACACAGGGCTGGAACCCAGGAACCATGAGATCATGACCTGAGCCAATGTTGGCTGCTCAACCAACTGAGCCACTCAGGTGCTCCGAATTGAACCCTTTTTGAAAAATCAAGTATTCCTGGGGTGCTTTGGTGGCTCAGTTGGTTAAGCCTCTGACTCTTGGTTTCAGGTCAGGTCATGATCTCAAAGTAAGTGAGTTTGAGCCCCACATGGGACTCCACACTGACAGCCTTGAAGCCTGCTTCGGATTCTCTTTCTTTCCCTCTCTCTCTCTCTGCACCTCCCCGGTTCTCTCTCTATCTTTCTCTCTCTCAAAATAAATGAATAAATTTTTTAAAAATATCACATATTTCTGAGAATTTGTCCTTGGACCCCCAGGTTTCTAGATAGCCCATATTGAGGGAAACTCAGACCCTGTAACATATAGAGGCAGTCTAATATATTAGAAAAGTCTAGCGCTCTAGCCTAGGCAGCGGTAATTATTACTGAGATGTCCCAGGGTAACTCTGAATCTTAAATTTCTTTTATGTAAAATGGGACTATTGGTCTACCTAATACAACCTTCTAAATATTCCTTTATTCCTCAAAACAACACTGTGTGGAAGATGTTATACTCATTTAACAAATGTAGAAACTCAGCCACAGAGTATTTAAGCAGCAAGCATAGTCACATATGAAGTAAGTTTAAAAAAAAGTGAAGCTTCTTGACACTAAATATTAAAGTAATTAAAATAATCTCTTGTTAAATCTATAATGATAGAATTGTTATGATGACGTTTTTCTTCCTGCTGTTCGTTGTCATTGAATCTAGGGGAAAGACCCATGTCGCTTACTTCTGTGATGTCTTTCCACATCACCCACTAAGCCGCTGTAACAGATTCCAAACTGCAGTGATTAAAGGAGTGAGTCTATGGCATTCTCGGGTAACAGCTCAGAATTACGTAGTCCGGGCCGTACAAACACCTGCCAATCCCAACACGCAGCCTCATTCTCAGATGCAAGTTCCCCTTTGTCCTGGGCAGAGGAACAGAGAAAGGAACCAGGGGAGTAGAAGACCAGTTTATGTGTGTGAGACCACTTTTTTAAGATTAAAACTGAAGACTCTTAAAAAATCTTCGGTTCATATCCCATTGGTAAAATTGGCAAAACTTGTACCATAGAAACTTATAAAAGATACTGGAAAATATAATATTTTCCAAGGTTGGCTTTGCCAGTGAGGATGAAATCATTACACTGAAAAAAAGGAAAAAATGAAATTAGACAGCATCAGCCTTCTGACACTTTCACCATTCAATGGAAATGCAGTTACTAAACGCCTCTTAGGTACGTGCATATTATACTAGATTCTTTGACGTTTATAAAATGGTATGGCAATACACTGATTGTAGCTGTTGCTTCATTTGGCAAGAATTCCAGTTTTGATAGTAAAGAATCAGTGCACTTTTTGCCCCCTTTTAATCTAATATTAAAGAGTCATGAAGTGAAAAACTCAGACATGTCCCGTGGATAATACTATGCTAATGTTGTTTCTTCTCCACAGTCAGCTGAAGACCCTAACGGATAGTGGACGTTTATTGGAATATTGAGGTCTTCTGGGATATATTAATGAAGATAGATATAGGTTTAAATTGTGTTTAATAGGTCTACACTGATCAAATATTCCTAAAGCGATGGCCAAGCCATGTGCTTTTCCGCAGGATGCGAGAGAGGCCGTCTTCCCGCAGGACTGGCTCTCAGCACTGTCGTGAGCGCCTGTCTGAGCAGATTGCACCAGCTGCTTTCACTACCTATTTGCTAATCTTACAAGTTAGAGCTCATTTCTAGAAGCTGCAGTCACTGCAGGGTGTAGGAACCAGAAGGACTGTAGAATTTTATAGAATTTATGTCAATTTATAGGTCATTTTAGGCTGCTGGGAATTTTAGAATACATTATAACGTTTATTAATATTTGAAAGAATCCGAGTGCCATTTTTACTGCTCAGGCAAAATAGTATATTCTGGCCTCATTATGTCTTATGCGAAGATGAATGGCATGATTACAGTATTTGGCTTCTTTTAAAAGTCTAAGTTAAAAAGGAAACAACAATTAAAACTTACTTTGCTTTTTTTAAATTTAGAATATTAATTACCTTTATCTTATCTGGTAAATCCTTTCCGATACCTCCTCTATAAATTAGGGTGTTGGACCAAATTTTGATTATTAACTTCCTTTGACTACTATTATACATTGATACAGTATAATATTTGCTTTTGAAATTCTTCCAGGGGATGATTTTTATGGTTGAGTAAGATATAGCTATTAAATAAATAAAATATTTGTCTAATAAATTGACAATAATGTGGTGTGCCTGGATGGTTCAGTCGGTTGAGCATTAGACTCTTGATTTCAGCTTGGGTCATGATCTCACAGTTGGTGGGATTAAGCCCTGCATCAGGCTCTGTGCAGATAGCTCAAAACCTGCTTAGGATTCTTTCTCTCTCTCTCTCTCTGCCCCTGCTGCCCTCCCTCCACTCCAAAATATATAAATAAAACTTAAAAAAAAATAAACTGAAACTAATGCCCCCAAAGTAATGATTGAAAAGAAAAAAAAAATCTCCCTTAATTCCCAGTTTCTTAAACCAATTAGATGTGTGACTTCTGGGAATGTACGCATCCTACTAAGTTTTATTTCCTCTTGTGTTTACCAGAAATGATAACATGGCATCCTTAATATCTTAATATTTAGATAATCAACTAAAACAATGTACATTCATTGTCTTTAGATTTAATAAATTTAGATTTAAATTAATAAATACTACTGAATGAATATTCTGTATCAAGTACTGTATTCATCAAATTTAAAGTGTTTAACATTCAAATACCTTTGTCATATTTACCAACTCATAATCCAAAAAGTTCAGTTCTAGGACATATTAATAGTTCTTATGGATAAAAATTATGGGCTCAAGTAAATTTAAAAAAAATTCTATTAAATCAAGTTAAACAAGTTCTTTAAGTGAGTTTGTCTTAGCATTTTTAATATATTAATGTGACTGGGGACTCTCCAAGATCATATAGTAGGCAGAATTTTCCTTTCCTAATTCAAAGGACTCCTCTTAGGACTATTGTTCTTTGGATCACACTTGAGGAAGATTTTGCTTTATCATGAACTCAAACTAATTTACATAAAACATAATGCATCTTGGGAGAATCTTGTTAGAGTTGGAAGTGATTTGAGGATAAGATTGAAATGCCGGTATCTTTCAACCTATACCCATAAAATAATATCTTTTATTATTTAAAATTTTAATATTTTCTGATTCTGATTTTAAAAATAATTATCTCCTTTAATTTCTGTATTATTTTCTTATCTCCCCATACTCTCATGCATTTTCCTTACTGGGAATTTAAAAATAAAAGTGCTTTCTTTGAGAAATTAATATTCTACTGCCTTATCACAAACTCCCCAACATCTTTTGAATAAAAAAAGCATGAGAAAGAGAGAAAAGTATGTTTCATATCAGGAAACTCTAAGGTCATAAAAATTGTAGAATAATGTAAGCATCAAATACGTGGATCATGAGGATAAGCTACAGAACAATATCCTATTTTGCCACAAATTAGATTCTTTTGGGAAAAGCTACATGCTTTGCTGTGCAAAGGCTTATGTCCTCCAATATTCTGCCAAGGACACAGTGCTCACTTGCAGAATACAATAGAGTTGAAGTCAGCCCGTGCCTGTTAGGCACCTAATTTGCACTGAGCTCACAAAAGATTATTCCAATGGGCTCAGGAAATAAAAATCACAGCAAGGGTACACAAGCTTATTTATACTCTTTTTTTTTTAATGTTTTTATTTATTTTTGAGACACAGAGAGAGATAGCGTGAACAGGGGAGAGTCAGAGAGAGGGAGACACAGAATCTGAAGGCAGGGCTTAAACCCACGAACCTTGAGATCATGACCTGAGCCAAGCCGGATGCTTAACTGACTAAGCCACCAGGCACCCCTTCAAGAGCTTATTTAAAAATAACTATTATGTGGGGCACCTGGGTGGCTCAGTTGGGTTAGTGTCTGACTTCGGCTCAGGTCATGATTTCATCATTCAGAGTCTGAGGCCCATGCTGGGCTCTGTGCTGACAGTTCAGGGCCTGGAACCTGTTTCAGATTCTGTGTCTCCCCCCCTTCCCCCATTCACGCTCTGTCTTTCTCTCTATATCTCTCAAAAATAAATAAACATTAAAAAATTAGTAACTATTATGGAATGAGACAACCATATCTCTCAAAGAGTAGATAGAAAGTCATCTGACACTTTTTGTGGAATGCCAAATAGACTTTGGCCCACACTTCTAAGGTCCCATTACCAGAAAACCAGTGGGATTTTTTTTTCCAGTTTAACATACAATTAATGCTGTCAAATCCTCTTCTTTCCTGAAAAAGTTTAGGAAAGAAACACACACAGTTTTCGGACAAACTGCTTTCAAATTTCCATTCTAAGTTATCCCCATGCTTTCATAATACCAACAATTATAGAAACATAGGAATGCATTAGTGACTTTGTATTAGGCAAAACAAATAATCACTTGTGAACTTTTTTGTTTGTTTGAGTATAGTTGTGCCTGTCAATTCTTACCTTCTTTGCTTTGCATGGCATTTGGTATTGTTAAATTTCTGCCTACTTCGTGAGACATTTTCCCCTATAAATTTGTAGGTTTTTTCCCCCACTTTCTTTCCCTCTTTTCAATATTTTTGTTTGTTTCCTTTTTTGGTCCTTAGGTACAAAGGGTTAAGTTAATTACATTCCTTTCATTATTATTATCCACATTTAAAATATTTTTGAGAGAGGGATGCAAAACTTGAGAGACTATTGAATGCTGAGAATGAACTGAGGGTTGAGGGGGAAGGGGGAGGAGGGAAAAGAGGTGGTGGTGATGGTGGAGGGCACTTAAGGGGAAGAGCACTGGGTGTTGTATGGAAAACAATTTGACAATAAAATATTATGTGAAAAAATATTTTTGTTTCCTTTGAGGGATTTATCTATAATGCTCACATGTAGGTTAATATTCATTTATTATTTTAAATATTTTTATCTCTTCCCCATTCATATTCTCTTGAGCTTTCATAGCCAAATGTTCTAATGTATTTCCTGTTTCATTGAATTTGTATATTTTCTGTTAAAATATGTAGCTTGAATCATCTGTTATGTTTTAAATTTACTTAGCTAGTATTGTGTTAAAGACCCTACATTGTATTTCCTTCTTTCTATCACTGCTAATTATTTCTGATCCAAACATGAGTTTGTTCTAACTACTGTGTGGCATTCCACAAAGTAATAATAACTTTTGAGATGTTGCACTACAAGAAAAAACACCCTCTGAATTCCGGTGACTTATAAAAATAAAAATTTAATCCTTATTTGCATTGCATGCTGTCTGTGTGTCTGTTCTATGTCCTTTTCATACTGGGATCTGGGTAAAGGAAGAACTCCTATCTACCAGAGTTATCCTTATGACAGAAGACAAAGAGACACAGAAAAATTCATGCTCTGGGCCTTAAAGCTACTGCTTAGAGAGGGAGCTTGTCATTTCCACTCATACTTCATAAGTTATATTTCCAAGTGTGACAAGGATTGGGTAGGAAATACAGTATTTTCACAAGATGGGCTTAATGGGAGGATCTTATGAGTACCATGAATATTTTAACAATAATACATGTGCCACACATGCTGTGTACTTCCCATGCTACCCATTTCCTCACATATTATCTCTTAGTTTGTCTCTAACCCCTCACATTCACAGCGAACAATTTGATAAGTATCCTCTACTGGTTCCATAAGAATCAGTCAAATATTTCAATGGAATATAAACTCAGGGGTGGAAAAACTGAACTATAAACACATACTTACTGACTAAAAATGGAAATTACTTGGCAAAATGACCACAAAATCTGTACTTAAAAAAAATGTTTATTTATTTTGAGAGACAGGGAGGGGCAGAGAGTGGAACAGAGGATTCAAAGAGGGCTCTGTGCTGATAGCAGCAAGCCTGATGTGGCGCTTAAACTTAACAAACCTTGAGATCACGACCTGAGCTGAAGTTGACTCAACCGACTGAGCCACCCAGGCACTGCAAAGTCTATACTTTTAAAATCAGTACACAAGAGCACCTTATTTCTGTAGGACAGCCATTACTATTCTTGATTCAAACTTATAATTTTTGAAAATCTGAAAGATAATGAGTAGTAGTTTATTATTTTAATGTGTATTTTCCCCTGTATCTCCAGTGATTTTAAATACCTATCCACAGGGGCGCCTGAGTGGCTCAGTCGGTGAAGCATCCAACTTCAGCTCAGGTCATAATCTCACAGGTCATGGGTTCGAGCCCGACGTTGAGCTCTGTGCTGACAGCTCAGAGTCTGGAGCCTGCTCCAGATTCCATGTCTCCCTCTGTTTCTGCCCCTCCCTCCCTCATGCTCTGTTTCTCTGTCTCACTCATAAATAAACATTTTTTAAAAATTAAAATAAATAAGGAAAGAAATACCTATCTATATAACTGCTCCTTGTATTTTTATGTCCTTTTCCTCATCCACCATATCCCAATGTCTCTATAAATAATTTTGGGGTTTCTTCAGGTTTTACCTTTGGGACTTTCTCTTTTAACTGTAACATATCCATAGAGGGTCTGATTCTACTCATATATTTTCAGCAACTATTCATATACTCATAACCTTCATATTTATCTCTTTTTTGCTCACTCTCTACTGTTATCAGTCTCTTCACTCTTAGGCTGTTGAATACAAATAGGTCATCCCAATAGATCTTTTTCCCTCCAGGACTCTGTTTGTAATCTACCCTGTTTGTGCCTGATCTTGTATATACCACTAACATTTGATGGCAGAGGGCTGCTATACATTCCAGCTGTATGGATTGATGGGTCAGATGCATTAAGTTCATGATGGGAAGCTCAGGTTACATGTTAACTTGATGGCCCATGGCTAAGTATTCGGTCTCTACTAAGGCCCAGCAGGACATCAAACACTAATTCTCAAAAGGAGAGTAGTGGCAGGTTTTTGCTTCAAAATTCTGAAGGTTTGCATTTTGATTCATGTGCAGGGACCTGGCTTCAAACAGCATTCATATTTGTCATTGACTCTTTAAGTACCATTGGATCAGCTGGATTATATGGCCCAAGTGGCAGAACTACATACCTAGCAGTCAGGACCTATTACCGAGCCCTTCGTTTTTCTGGGCCCCACTTAAAACTAGCAGTTTTATGGACCCCATAGGTAAATAAGGTCGAGTAACACACCCATATAAGGAATAGGTTGCCTCAAAAATCAAAATAGGTCCATTAAACATGGTGCCTTTCTTTTGATTGTAGGAAGGGTCAGATACAATAAATTATTCTTCACCTTAGAAAGGATATCTTCACATGCCCCACATCACTGGACTCCTAGATATTTTACTGAGGTATAAGGCCCCAATTTTTTGGTAAGTTTTTTACCCAACCCTCAACCCATAAATATCTTTCCAATAAGTTTAAAGTAGTTGTTACTTCTTCCTTACTAAGTCCAATGTTATGGACCAAAGTGATACCTTATGGAAGGGAAAGACAATCAAGGTCCCTGTGAACTAAATTTTGACATAGGACTAGAGAACTGGTGTTATAGACTGAATTCTATACCCTAAAATGCTTATGGTAAAGCCCTAACCTGCAACATGATTGTATTTAGAGTTGTGGCCTTTCAGAAAGTCATTAAGATTTAACAATGTCATGAGGGTGAGGTTCTTATAGGAGGATGGAGAGAGAGATACCAGGGTTGCACAAGCACTGGAGAAGGGCCACGTGAGGACACGGTGAGGAGGCAGCCATTTACAAGCCAGAGAGATAGTTCTCTAGAGCCACCAAATCTGTTGAAAATTTGACTCCCACTCCTCAGAACTGTGAGAAAATACATTTCTATTGTTTAAGTCATCCAGTCACATGGGACATAGACACACACACACACACACACACACACACACACACATATATGTGTGTTGTATATATGTCCATGTCAATATATATATATGTGTGTGTGTGTGTGTGTGTGTGTGTATTTTTTTAATGTCAGCTTTAACAGACCAGTTGATATACTCCCAAGGTAGGAGAGTAAAGATGTATTCTTGACCTTGCCATCTGATATCAAACTCTTTCTGGTGGTCTCAATTAACAGGGATAGAGAAAAGATCATTTACCAGATCAATAGTTGTGTATCAGTTACTAGGGGATGTGTTAATTTGCTCAGAAACAAGAGCACACCTGGCATAGCATTTACAAATGGAGTCACCACCTAATTATGCTTATGATAATCCACTCTCATTCTCCAAGGTTTAACTATTATTCTACATGGGCCAAATAATCAAGTTGAATGGTGATGTGGTTAAAATTACTACTTCCTCATCTTTCAAGTCCTTAATGGTGGCACTATTGTCTGAAATCCCTCCAGGAATGAGGTATTGCTTTTAGTTTACTTTTAACCTAGGTAAAGGCAGTTTTAATGGCTTCTACTTGGCATTTCTCAATAAAGTCATCCTCACTCTACAGATCAAGGAAGAAATACTTGGATTCTGCCAATAGTTGAGTGTGTCTATTCCAATTATTTAATTTGGAATGGGGAAAATAACCACAGGATATGGTTGGGCACCCACTGAGTTCACTGTGAGTCACACCTGAGCTAAAACCTCATTGATCATCTGACCACTGTAACCCCCTTCTCTGACTGGTGAACCATAGTGACACTTGGGGTCTTAAGGAATTATCAGTTCAGAGCCAGTACCAGTAGTTCCTGAAATGTCTAATTATTTCCTTTTTTTCCCATACACATTTACCCTTGTAAAAGGGCATAGATTCTTTTGGGAAAGGCTGGGAAAATAATTCACAGGATATATTTTTGTCAATGTACCAGGGACCTTGTTAAGGGGACCTGTTCTCCCCCTTCATTCAAGGTGTTCTGCATCTGTAAATTGGCTCATGTCTGGGAATGAATTAATGAGGCCATGACTCTGTTCTTATTATTCAAGTTAAACTTCTCTTCACTCTTTTACTTATACAGATCAAATAAAAATGCAGTAGACTTCCTTTCTATTTTACTTCAAGGAACAACCTGATCAACCGGCCAATGCGATAAATCTGCCTGAGTCATACTATTTTGATTGCTTTGACTCTGCTATCCCATTACAGTAGCTACACCTACCACATCGTTAGCTGCTCAGTGCCACCATTTGGCCCCTGCTACCCTGGGATCCAATTACTACTTCCATTGCATTTGAGATTCCAAATTAAGTGAACACAGTTCCCATGTAAGTTCTGGCCTACAGGGAAGATTCATTTTTTACAGTCATGGTGAAATGTTTGTCTTCTGAATCCTCTCAGGGTGGCTGGGTAGGTCTTCAGTGACAAATCGACTCTGGCATTTCAATCTCCCTTCATCTTTGAATCCCATTCTTGAAAGTGAACTGAGGCAGTTCTGGCATTTCTAACTCATTGACTATGGGGTATCTTTTGTTTCATATTTAGCCAACCAATAGAACAATTAGAACCTTTTGTGACTCCCTGAGCTGTAACATTAAATGCAGAATCCCTGCTTAGTGAACACATATCCATACATTGAGCCTCATTGAAATTTCTTTCCTCCAACATTATCACACTCCCTTAATATTCATTCCTATACATCTTCTCTGAATTTGTCTCTGTATGAATTAGAATATTCAAATTATCATTTTAGAGTGTAGCACACCTCCTCATAGGTCACACATTGTTCCTCACCCATGGTGCTGATGGGACTCAAATATAGTTGTAGTTCCAGTAGCAATGACATATCCAGTAGTGGAGAAGAGTTCTGAGGAGAATCAGCATTCTCTTGCAAGGCAACTGTTTCAGGGGAAGCCATAACAGTTTCCTCAGGCAACACAGTATTAATTCCTTCCAATGAGTGGTAAGCCTACTTCTACTGGCAAAGAAGACTCATTGACATTTTATAGGCTCAATGTCTCTACCTACATCAGGTTCTTCCTACACATCCCAATTCCAACTCTGAGGACCCCATTCCTTCCCTATCAGTGCCCTCATTTCATTAAAGTAGATACCCTATGAGGCTGGAAATTCAAATTAGGTTGTAACTCACCCACTTACTTATAGATTGAGACTTTGGATTTGGTTTTCAGCAATCCTGGCCCTGTGGTTACAGGTGATAAGTTTTTTCTCAGGCCACACATAGAAGATTTTAGGTCATTTATGGGTGCTTAAACTTGGAATTCTAATGCCTGAGTGCATCTTTTTTCTTACCCACTTTATCCAGAAACATTAGGAGCAACCAGCCAGTCTCATTTTATTTTTTAGGTTGACAAAAATATTCAGAAGTCAAGTGTACTGTCACCAGGATCCTTGCTTCTTATAAGTGCTTGATTAGGAATGTCCAGCAATGATAAGCAAAAGTTTGTCTCCTTTGCCAAATCATGACATGGACTATCAGTGCTCTATTTGCCACTGGAAATAAGGTCATTAATATCTGGAAATTCCAGGATCAGTTCAGAAAACTCATTTCTAAAATTCTATTTCTCTAGAACCACCCTCTATACCAAAACTTATATTAATCAGGGATCTACAGAGAAACAGAACCAATAGGATGTGTGTCCGTGTGTGTGTGTGTGTGTGTGTGTGTGTGTGTGTAGAGGTTTATTATAAGGAATTGGCTTGCATGAATATGGAGCCTGGCAAATTCAAAATCTGCAGGATGGGCCAGTAGGATAAGACCCAGAAGAGCTAGTTTTCCTGTTTGTGTCTGGAGGATGGAAGACTGCTGTGAGAACCAGGAAGACGTGATATTGTGCATGAAGTTCAGAGACGAACTTCTGGAAAATTGTCTCTTGCTCAGGGTCATCCAGACTTTCTGTTATATTCAAATATTCAATTAATTGGATGCGTACTGCTCACAAATTAGAAGGCAATCTGCTTTACTTGAAGTACACTGATTAAAAGATAGAGACCATTATCTTAGATTTGGCAATGGATTCATAGGTAGGACACCCAAAAACACAAGCAACAAAAGAAAACATAGATCAACTAAACATTATCAAACTTAATAATATTAGTGTTTCAAAAGATAACATGAAAGACAATGCACAGAATGGGAGAAAATATTTGTAAATCTTATATGTGATAAGGCATTTATATCAAGAATATATGTCAACTCTTAGAACTCAATAAAAAGAAAACCTAATTTTAAAATGAGCAAAGGGTATGAATCAACATCTCTCCAAAGAAGATATATACACATGACTAATATAGATATGAAAAGATACTGGCCATCACTAGTTATCAGGAGAATCCAAACCAAAACCACAGTGAGATATGACTTCACACCCACTTCTTCTATCAAGAAGATAGAAAATGACAAGTGTTGGTGAGCCTATGAACAAATTGGAATCCTCATAACACTGCTGGTGGAATTGTAAAATAATTTGTCTCTTTGGGTAAGGAATTTGCCAGCTCCTTAATTATGGAGTTACAATATGATCTTACAATTTTACATCTAGTATTTATCCAAAAGAAATGAATATGCAGAAACATGTACACAAGTGCAAATAGCAGCATTATTCATAATACCCAAAAAGTGGAGACAAACTAAGTGTCCATCAACTAATGAATGGATAAATAAAATATACCATACTATCACATGAATGAATCTTGAAAACACACTAAGTAAAAGAAACCAGTTAAAAAGGACCATATATTGTATGATTCCATTTACATGAAATGTTTAGAATAAACAAATCTATGTATACTGAAAGTAGATCGGTGGTTGACCATGGCTGTTGGGAGGGGAAATGAATAAAACAACAAAAGGATCCTGGGTTTCTTTTTGAAATAATGAAAGTATTCTAAAATTGAAACTGGTGATATGCACAACTCAATATACTAAAGCCCTTAAACTATGGATTTTAAATGGATGAAGTGTATGGTATGTGAATTATAAAGCTGTTATAAATACTTAAAAACCATCTAAGATATAATGAGAAATCACAGGAAAACCTTAAAATATTTTGAACTTCATGTAAACTTAATACAAAATATATTTTATATGTATTATGTAGTTATAAGGTATGTATATATAACATATATAACCTGTGAATTATAATTAAAACAGATTTTAGAGAGAAAACCATACCTTAAATGCTTACATAAGAAGAAGGTTTCAAAATCAAGATCTAAGTTTCCATTTAAGAAGCTCAAAAAAGAGGAGGGAGGGGCAAGATGGTGGAGAAATAGGGAGCTTTGTAATTTTCACTCACCTGCATCTATCAAACTAAGAAGGACTGAAGCCACAATACTCTGATCTGCAAGAGTGTGATGAAAAGACACAAAGTCCACAAAGAAGACAGCCTCATAGGGCTACTTCAAGAAACAAGCCAAAGTACACATGGTGGAGAGTCCCAAATATCACTGAGTAGGGAAATAAAATAACCAAAGGCACAAGAGAAACCAAAGGCATCATTAAAAGAACACTTTCTGAATGGACAGGCCCTGTACAGTCAATAAGCCTCCTTTAATACAGCAATACTCACAGGTGCAAAGTGCATAACAAACTTTTAAAACTGACAAGAGACAGAAAGTTCACCAAAATGATGAAATAGAGGAATTCACCTCTAAAGAAATTCCAGGAAGAAGTCATAGCTACAGATCTGCTCAAAACAGATATAAGCAACATAACGGAGCAAGAATTTAGAACAATTGTCATAAAACTCATCGCTGAGCTTGAAAGAAGCATGGAAGATATCAGAGAAGCTATTGATACAAAGACTAGGGACCTTCAAAATAGCTGTGACAAGTTAAAAATGCTATAAATGAGGTGCATAATAAAATGGAGGTGGCCAGTGCATGGATTGAAGAGGCAGAGAGGAGAATAGGTGAATTAAAAGACACAGTTATAGAAAAAGAGAAAGTCTAGAAAAAGAGAGAGAAATTGATCCAGGAGCACAAAAGGATATTCCAAGACCTGTGTGATACAATCAAATGGAACAATATCCATATCATAGAAATTACTGAAGAAGAAGAAAGAGAAAAAAGTCCTGAAAGGGTGCTCTATTAAATTAAATTATAGCTGAGAACTTCCCCAATCTGGGGAAGGAAATAGACATTGAAATCCAACAGGCAGAGAGAACTCCCCTCAGATATAATTTGAATTGACCTACGGCATGACATATCACAGTGAAACTGGCAAAATATAAGGACAAAGAGAGAATTCTGAAAGCAGTTAGGGATAAAAGGGCCCTAATATACAAAGGGAAACCTTTCAGAGTGGTTATGAACCTATGCCAGGAAGGAATGGCAGGAAATCTTCAATGTGATGAACCAAAAAAAAACAAAAAACAAAAAACAAAAAAAAAAAAAAAACAAAAACAAAAAACATGCAGCCAGGAAATCTTTATCCAATAAGCCTGTCATTCAAAATAGAAGGAGAGATAAAGGTGTTCCCAAATAAACAAAAATTGAGAGAATTCATCACCACCAAACCAGCCCTACAAGAAATCCTAAGAGGGACTCAATGAGGGAAATGTTGCAAGGAATACAAGGTACCAGAGACACCACTACAAGCATACACTCTACAGAGAACACAATGAATCTAAATCCATAATTTTTCAATAATAACATGGAATGTAAATGGACTAAATGCTCCAATAAAACGACATAGGGTAGCGTAATGGATAAAAAAAAAATCCATCTATTTCCTGTCTACAAGAGACTCATTTTAGACCTGAGGACACTTTCAGATTGAAAGTAAAGGGATGGAGAAATATCTATTAGGCGACTGGAAGTCAAAAGGAAGCCAGGGTAGCCATAGTTCTATTTGAAACTCTGGACTTTAAAGTAAAGTCAGTAACAAGAGATGAAGAAAGGCATTATATAATAATTCCAGGGTTTCTCCATCAGGAAGAGTTAACAATTACAAACATCTATGTGCCATATTCATGAGCACCCAAATACATAAAACAATTAATTACAAACAGAAACAATCTTATTGATAAGAATGTGCTAATTGCAGGGGATTTTAATACTCCACTTACAGCTTTGGATAGATCAACCAGACAGAAAGTCACTAAAGAAACAATAGACCTGAATGACACATTGGAACAGATGGATTTGACAAATATATTTAGAACTCTACATCCTGAGGCTAGGGAATTCACTTTCTTCTCATGTGCACATGGCACATTTTCCAAGATAGATCACATACTGGGTCATAAATCAGCCCTCCATAAATATAAATGAATTGAGATCATGCCAGGCACACTTTCAGATCACAATGCTATGAAACTTGAAGTCAATCAGAGAAAAAAGTCTGGAAAACCTCCAAAAATGTGGAGGTTAAAAACCACCCTACTGAAGAATGATTGGGCCAATCAGGCAATTAGAGAAGAAATTTAAAAATATATGGAAACAAGTAACAATAAATTACAACAATCCAAAATCTCTGGGATGCTGCAAAGGCAGTCCTAAGAGGAAAGCTTATTGCAATCAGGCCTATTTCAAGAAACTAGAAAAAGTGCAAATTCAAAATCTAACAGAACACCTAAAGGAACTAGAAGGAGAGGAGCAAGAGCACCCCAAACCCAGCAGAAGAAGATAAGTAATAAGGATCAGGGCAGAAATAAACAATATAGAATAAAAAAAAAAAAACCAGTTGAACAGATCAATGAAGCCAAGATTTAGTTTTTTGAAAAAATAAACAAAATTGATAAACCTCTAGCCAGGCTACTCAGAAAGAAAAGAGAGAACACCCAAATAGACAAAATCATGAATGAAAATGGATCTGTTACAAGCATTCCCTCAGAAAGACAAGCAATCAACAGGGAATACTATGAAAAACTATATGCCAATAAACTGGACAACCTGGAAGAAATGGAAAAATTCCTAAACATACATGCACTACCAAAATCTAAACAAGAAGATATAGAAAATCTGAACAGTACCATAACCACTGAAGAAATCGAATCCATTATCAATATCTCCCAGATTTCACTTGGGAATTCTACCAGACATGTAAAGCGGAGTTAATACTCATTCTTCTCAAGCTATTCCAAAAAACAGAAACAGAAGGAAAACTTCTGGACTAATTCTACAAAGCCAGCATCACTTTGATTCCCAAACCAGACAGACACCCAACCAAAAAAAAAGAGAACTATAGGCCAATATCCTTAATAAATACAGATGCAAAAATACTCAACAAGATATTAGCAAATTGAATTCAATACCATATAAAAAGAATTATTCATCATGATCAAGTGGGATTCATTCCTGGGTTATAGGGCTGGTTCAATATTCACAAATACATCAATGTAATGCATCATGTTAACAAAAGAAAAGAAAAAACCATATGATCCTGTTGATAGATGCAGAAAAAGCATTTGACAACATACAACGTCCCTTCTTAATAAAAACCCTCGAGAAAGTCAGGATAGAAGGAACTTACTTAAAAAAAGACATTTATGAAAAGCCCACAGTTAATATCCTCAATGGGGAAAAAACAGAGCTATCCCCCTGAGGTCAGGAGCAGGACAGGGATGTCTACTCTCACCATGTTGTTTAACATAGTGCTGGAAGTCCTAGAATCAGCAATCAGACAACAAAAGGAAATAAGAGGCATCAGAATTAGCAAAGATGAAGTCAAACTTTCACTTTTCGCAGACCACATGATATCAGAAAACCTGATAGACTACACCAGAAGCCTTCTAGAACTGATCCATGAATTCAGCAAAGTCACAGGGTACAAAATCAACATAAGGAAATTGGTTGCATTTTTACACACCAATAATGAAGCAACAGAAAGAAAAATCAAGAAATTTATCCCATTCATAACCGCACAAAAAAAACATAAAATACCTAGGAATAAACCTAACCAAAGGTGTAAAAGACCTGTACAATGAAAACTATAGAAAAGTTGTGAGAGAAATTGAAGACACAAACGTGGAAAAACAGCCCATGCTCAAGGATCAGAAGAATAAATATTGTTAAAAAGTCATTATTACCCAAAGCAATCTACACATTCAATGCAACCCCAATCTAAACTGTACCAGTACTCTTTGCAAAGCTAGAATAAACTATCCTAAATTAGTATGGAACCACAAAAGACCCCGAATAGCCAAAGTAATATTGAAGAAGAAAACCAAAAAGGAGGCATGACAATCCCAGACTTTAGCTTCTACTACAAAGCTGTAATTATCAAGACAGTACAGTATTGACAGAAAAACAGACACATAGACGAGTGGAATAGAATAGAGAAGTCAGAACTAGACCCACAAATGTATGCCCAACTAATCTTTGACAAAACAGGAAAGAGTATCCAATGGAAAAAGGGCAGCCTCTTTAACAGGTGGTGCTGGGAGAACTGGACAGCAACATGCAAAAGAACAAAACTAGACCACTTTCTTACACCATACACAAAAATAAACTCAAAATGGATGAAGGACCCAAATGTGAGAAAGGAAACCATCAAAACCCTAGAGGAGAAAGCAGGAAACAGCTTCCTTGACCTCAATTGCAGCAATTTTCTACTCAACACATCCCCAAAGGCAAGGGAAATGAAAGCAAAAATGAACTATTGGGACCTCATCAAGATAAAAAGCTTCTGCACTGCAAAGGAAACAATCAAGGAAACTAATAGGCAACCAACAGAATGGGAAAAGATAGTTGCAAATGATGTATTGGATAAAGGTCTAGTATCCAAAATCTATAAGGAATTCACCAAATTCCACACCAAAATAACGAATAATCCAGTGAAGAAATGGGCAGAGGACATGAACAGACACTTTTCCAAAGAGGACATCCAGATGGTCAACAGACACATGAAATGATGTTTAGCGTCACTCATCATCAGGGAAATACAAATCAAAACCACACTGAGATACCATCTCACACCAGTCAGAGTGGCTAAAATGAACAAATCAGGGGACTAACGATGCTGGTGAGGATGTGGAGAAACAGGCACCTTCCTACCCTCTTGGTGGGAGGGTAAATTCATATAGTCACTTTGGAATACAGTGCAGAGGTTCCTCAAATAACTATCAATAGGACTCCCCTAGGACCCAGCAATAGCACTGCTAGGAATTTACCCAAGGGATACAGAAGTGCTGATGCACAGGGGCACATGTACCCTAATGTTCATAGCAGCACTGTCAACAATAGCCAAATCATGGAAAGAGCCTAAATGTCCATCAACTGATGAATGGATCAAGAAGATGTGGTTTATCTATACAATGGAATAATACAAGGCAATGAGAAAGAATGAAATATGGCCATTTGTAGCAAAGTGGATGGACCTCAAGGGTGTCATGCTAAGCGAAATAAGTCAGGTGGAGAAGGACAGACAGATGCCATACGTTTTCACTCACAGGTCTAACAGGAGAAACCTAACAGGGAACCATGGGTAGGGGAAGGGGAGGGGAAAGAGTTAGGGAAGGGGAGGGAGGCAAAAATGAGAGACTCTTGAATACTGAAAACAAACTGAGGGTTGAAGGGGGAGGGGTAAAAGGGAAGGGGGGGTGATACACATGGAGGAGGGCACTTGTGGGGAAGAGCTCTGGGTATTATATGGAGACCAACTTGACAATTAACTATTTAAAAAAAGCTAAAAAAAGAGGTGCAAATTAACCCCAAATTTATACGTGAAGGAAATAATATTGGTAGGATTGGTAAATCAGTGACAGAGAAAATGGACAACCAGGAGAAAAATCAAAAATTGTGTTTTTAAAAAAATGTATTTGTTTATGGTCTAGCTAGATTAATTGATAAAAAAAGAAATAATACAGATTGCCAGTATCAAACTTAAAGAGAGAGCCTGCTTCATAAAGAGAGCAAAATGGCTCTATGGGAATGTGATAAACAACTTTAAGCTAATAAATTAACTAGCTTAGATGCAATTAGAACAATTTTGAAAATAAAAAATTACCAGAACTGACTCAAGAATAAATAATATATGATTGCCCTATATCTGTTTAAAGAAAATGAAGTAATCATCAAAAACCTTCCCATAAAAAAAAAAAAACCCTCTAAGCCAATATGACACAGTGCTGGTGATTTCTATCAAATGTTTAAGGAAGAAATTATATCAGTCTTATGCAATCTCCTTTAATAAATAGAGGAAGAGAGAAGAGACACTTCCCAACTGACTTTATGAGCTCAGCCTCATCATTATACTGAACTGGAGAAAGATAATACAAGAAAAAAATACATGGATCATTTATGGAATTTAAATAAGAATTTAAAAAATTTTAGGTAATCAAGTCCAATAATACATAACAAGGATAATACAATAAAATAAAATTGGGCTTGTCCCAATTGTGAAATTGGTTTAATATACAAAAATTTGGTCATAGTTGTGAAATTGGTTTATTATTCAAGAAATTGATAAAAAAATTTAACAGAAGAATGGAAGGAAACCATGTTATCATCTCAATAGACACAGAAAAAGCAGTTCACAAAATTTAAAGTGAAATCATGATAAATGCCCTCCACACACCAAAAATAGGCAAAAATTTCCTCAACCTGATAACCTTATAAATGGTACCTAAATTGTATATGGAAGTGTAAAGAAACAAAAACAAAAAACAGAAAATGTTCATGCTGTGTGACTTCATTTTTATGAAGTTGCTGACCAGGAAAAATTATTCGTGGAAATAAGAATCAAAACAGTGGTAGCTTATGGGGTTCTAGGGATTTAGTGGATGAGACCTTTCTGGATTCTTGGAATGCTCTGCATCCTATTTGGGGGGGTGATTACAAGATGTATACACTTGTCAAAACTCACTGAGCTTTTCAATACCTGTGCTTTTCACTGCACATACATTTTACATTGATAATTTAAAGATGTGTAATTCTATGAGGGATGTGTTTAAGTAGGACACTGTAGATTTGGTATGTAGACAGAGAGGATATAAATATGGAGGAAGCATAAGCAATCCATTAGAAACATTACTAAGCTACAACAGACTGGGTGAAAGAGGAAAGTCATTCACTGCTTGTAAATCTCTTTATACCTTAACCTGAAATTTGGGGGTTACACTGGATATTCAAGGGGGAACATCCTAGACAACAAAAGAATCAATGGGAGTTGGATTTGGGGAAATTTAGTTTATTAAGGAAAGAAACTCAAGCTGCAAGCTGGTTAGGACATCAATATTGGATTATTTGAACACCATATTAAAGGCTATGTTGAAAATGGCAAGAGAAAGTAAAGGAAAAAAAGGAAGAGGAAAGGCATACCATGGCCAGTAGCAGCAGGAGTGGTGATATCGTGCAGAATTCTTTTTCTCGGTCTGGCAGCATCGTTTTTTATTCTGAGAACTGTGGTTTCCCCTCCTGTGCAAGTCTGATCTCTGTCCATGAGTTTGCTTGAACTGTGTGAGAAACTAATTCCCAATGCCTGCTGATCTGAGACTAAGTGAACGTTTAAGAACGGTTTTGCAGCTTGTCAATTTCCCCTGCTACGTTCGACGGAGGGCTTGTGGCCTGGGTATCATAACCTCACTTAGAGATCTGCCTGAGGTGCGTGGTTTCTGCAGCGGGTGGTGCAACAAGGTGCAAAGAGTCAATTTATGACACTTTTATGTTCCTAAAAGATCACAGTCAGCCCTATTTGATTGTTATGTACCCAGTGGGAGAGTAAAGGGGATAATGTTCGGGAGTACTTTGCATTTAAATGATTTCTTTATTCAAAGAGATTTACAAATGTTATATCATTAAACAAGGTTCCCTTTGAGATACATTAGAAGTAAATACAAAATTGTAATGCCTGTTTCACAGTGGGACAGTATTATGTGGTTTAGCAAGAGAGGCCTAAAGAATGTCATTCAAGAACAGTGCACACTAATCAATATGTAACAACAATAACATCTTCCATGATTTCATTCTGCCTCTCTCACTAGCTCTAGAATTTTCTAACAAATGCTTGATCTCTTTGAAACTACTTGCCTTTATCTCCTAAATAGGGCTAATAATAGCTTTCCTTTCTATCTCATAAGTTGTTATGAGCAATCAAATAATATATATAGAGAGATGAACAGGTAAAACTTGTACAAATGTAAAAATAAATGAAAAGAGCTTGTTTTTTTTTCCTATTAATTCATGGCCTTCAATACATACTGCACTACTGTAGTTGTTTACTGAGATATCAGAAGCTTCAGGACATGTGACTTTACACTTTAACTTTCAACTGAATGGCATTTAATATTTAAAGGCATATTAAAGTCATTCACTTTGTTTTAAAATAAAGGCAGTGCCTTTGCCTGGATTCCTAAATGATACATGGATAGTTAATGGTAGGTTTGGAATTAGACTTCAGATAATTTTGGGTTTGTATTTAGTTCTTTTAAAACTATGATTTAAAAAAGTCTAATTTAGTTCAAGGCAAGCTTTTCAAATATTTGATTTTTTTAAATGTTTTATTTATTTTTGAGAGAGAGACAGAGAGAGACAGCGTGAGCAGGGGAGGGTCAGAGAGGGAGGAAGACACAGAATCCGAAGCAGGCTCCAGGCTCTGAGGTGTCAGCACAGAGCCTGAGGTGGGGATCGAACCCACGAACCATGAGATCATGACCTGAGCCGAAGCCGGACGCTCAACCGAGTCTTTGAGGCGCCCCTCAAATATTTGAATCTTGTAAAGGAATTTCAAGAAAAAAAAGTATCAGAGCAGTTGAAAATCAAGACTCACAAATAAAATGGCATAAGAAAATGAGTAGACAAATATATATAATATAGATAGATAATTAGTATTATATATTGTTTATTATATATAATTATGTGTTACATAATTACTAGCATATATTATTATAATATATTGCTATATATTATATATGGATAATTATTGCTTTTTAAAGACAGAACAATAAATTTAGTCATGGAAATCCAGAAAAGGCCTTTTGAAAAAAATAAAGATCATAGGTAGCACAATACAGAAGAAGGCTACTTTATTAGTAACACTTTTTAGTTAGATTAAATTAATTTCTAATTTGATAATGTGCCCAGTACTTATACCAAATAAAACTTCATATATCATTTTTAAAAATTTTTTTCAATGTTTTTATTTTTACTTTTGAGAGACACAGAAAGAGACAGAGCATGAGTAGGGGAGGGGTAGTGAGAGAGAGAGAGGGAGAGAGAGAGAGAGAGAGAGAATCTGAAGCAGGCTCTGGTTTCTGAGCTGTCAGCACAGTAGATGATGTGGAGTTCGAACTCATGAATCCTGAGATCATGACCTGAGCCGAAGTTGGATGCTTAACCGACTGAGCCACCCAGGTGCCCCTATCTGTGTTTTTGTGTGTGTGTGTGTTTTTTTTTTTTTGAAGTACATTGAAGAAATACTTGAGCTTTGATAGGCTGGCACATATTTATAGATAATCTATTCAGAGATACCATTGTTTATAAGAATCCTAAAAGTACTAATTTGCATGCTTAACTTACACTCCTTGCTAATCACCTTTCGCTTGTCAAGGCAAAATTTTGGTAGTGCACTTCAAGCTAAGCACTTATGCCTGAAAGTCACAAAACTTCATTCATTTTTAAATGCCTATAATTCAAATTTTTAAATTGGCCAACTTCTGCTTACAAACTATCCAGAGGGGCACCTGGGTGGCTCAGTTGGTTGTCTGACTCTTGATTCTGGCTGAGGTCATGATCTCACATTTCATGAATTCCCCTCCCCTATCCGTCTCCATGCTGACAAAACAGAGCCTATTTGAGATTCTCTCTCTCCCTCTCTCTTTCTCTCTCTCTCCCTCTCTCGCCCTCTCTCTCTCTCTCTCCCCCTCTCTCGCCCTCTCTCTCTCTCTCTCTCTCTCTCTCTCTCTCTCTCTCTCTCTCTCTCTCTCGCTGCCCATCTCCTGCACTCTCCTGGCTAAACACAATTAGCCAGAATCAGTCACTCAGCTAGCTGAGCAAAGGCAAAAGAAGATGAAGGAGAACCCAAGTCTTGCAGATTTGAAAGCAGAATGATTGTCCATAAATTTAGTTAGAACTTTCAGTGCAGATTAGGAAGGGGGAAGGAGGGACAACTTGCCAGCAATCAGAATTTGAGATGTCCAAAGCATAATGGAGGAATTATAAATTTGACTTTGAAATCCTTGATGAAAAGGCACTAAAGGAAACATAATTATTAGCATACTGTTTAATGTTTTAATTGGATGCATGTTGCTGTGCTGTGCCAAAGTGATTTTTGAAGTTGATTGCATTTTTGCCTCCCTCCTATTCTTTAATGCTCAATCAACCCTATGAGGGAGAAAAAGAAGGTGGGTTACATAACAGAAGGAAAAGCTAATGATTTAAGAATGTGTGGTTTTCCCTCACATGAAACATCACTCTTAAGCTTCTTATTTGGGGGCAACATCCATTCTTTTATAGAGAAAATAATATTATATTAGGCAGCAAATCATTATGGTGTTGGGTATTTAGAGGAATTGTTTGTCGTATTAAATTATCCCGGCATCTGCACAATACGCTACTGGCTTTGATTATAAAGGTCTTTAATCATTGATAGCATTTGTTTGGTATATATATCTTTCTTTTATTCATATAAGCCCAGTTGTTAGTTATTTTATAAAAACTAAAAAGCATGATATCAATGATTTTAATATATAATTACAGTTTTAATTTATTTAACATACTTTATCTAAATATATTTACTTATAATTTAACATTGATAAATATGGAAAATACAGAGTATTCTCTGAAGAAAACCTCCCAAATTTTACAAGTATGTTACTTAAGTTTGCTTAGTAATTTTTTTAATACATAAAGTCATTAAAGACTTACCACTTTTTTTCTTTCAGCCATGTACATTATTCTTTCTAAATCACTCAGGGGGGCGAAAATATGTAGTCTCAATTCATGTGAAGCTTCTTTGATCTTCATATAAATAAAGAAGCCGCCTTCCTCTCATAGGATTCTTTCTTGACTATGATTTCTTTCATCAAATAGTTTATCTCATCTCTGTGAACATCAAGGTAGTTTGCTTCAGAACTTCAAACAAACATTTCCTACACATTTATAGGAAATATATTAAACACTATAAATGGCAAACTTCCTCTCAACTTTCCAGCAAGACAGCAGGAGACATTCTATGTTGCACCTCAACTGGTCGGAGCCACATCCTACATTGTAGTCATAATATCCTAGACAAACACCAGCATTCCCTTCCCTTGAGGGCAAAAAAAAAAAGGAAACATGTATGCTGCAAAGGTGAGCTAGCTTGGCAAAACATGGGAAAGAACTCAAGAAATCAAGATGACTGCAGAGAAGGCTATAAACTATGAAGAGTTTTAAGACTAAATGTTTATAACAAAAATAAAAGTTTACAATAGAAAATTCAGCAAAATGGGTCCAAGTGTTCAACATAGCATTAGTTTAGCTTGAGAGAGTCCATGAGGTTATGATTTGTTCTTATTTTTCCAGGTTACTCTAATTGCCTGAGTTCTTTAACTCCCAGTTGGCTAAGCAACTTTATGATTCTTGGCACTGTATTAACGTATTTCTTCAGGTCTTTGAAAATTGACCGATTTCTTGCTGAATGAATCAGCCAGCCATCTGTGAAGTCAATTTTCCCAGCTTTAAAAGACTGAGCATCTTTTTTAAAAAAATTCTTCAATAATTAAAAATTTTACTTTTAATTGACCCTAAACTAGGATATGGGTCAGTGATTTTTTTTTGTCCTAATATTTAGATTCTTAATTGATAGTCTTATTGAGGAAGCTTTCATTAGAATTTCTTTTTCACTATGGCAAAATGGAAATAGCACATACTTCATTTATAAGCAAAATACATATATATTTAAAATTCTGAATTCTAGGAATAGTTAAAATCATTGATAAGCATACGACTATTGGCAAAATCTTTTGTTTACTCAGGAATTATGGTTTTTCAAAATTATTCAATACCATAATTATTCATTGGCCACCTACCTATTATGAGTAAGGTCCCATATAATGAAAAAGATGATTAAGAACCTTTGTACAATATCGGTGAAAATTGGTACAGCCATTATGGAAATAGTATGCAGTTTCCTCAAAATATTACAAATAAAACTACCATATGATCCAGCAATCTCACTTTTGGGTATATAGCTAAATGAAGTGAAGCCAGTATTTTGAAGAGAGATCTGTACTGCCATGTTCACTGAAGCATTATTCATAATAGGCAAGATACAGAAACAACCTAAACATTGTAAACAGATGAATGGGTAAAGAAAATGTGATATTATATATATTCCATGTGTATATAATAATATACATAATTACCTACATAGTATATGTTCCATTGTGTGATGTGTATATATATACACATCACACAATGGAACATTATTCACCCTTTAAATAGAAGGAAATCCTACTATTTGTGATAATATGGATGAACTTTAAGAGCATTATGTTAAGTGATAAAAGTCAGACACAGAAAGACAAATACTACATGATCTCATTATTATATCTAGTCTAAAACAATCAAGTCCATTAAAGCAGAGAGTAGACTGGTGGTTGCCAGGGGTTGAGAGGAGTGGGAAATGGGTAGACGTTGGTCAAAACATACAAATTTTCAGTTATGTAGGGTGAACATGTTCTGATGGTCTGATATACAGCTTGGTGACTGTAGTTAATAATGTATAGTTGAAATTTACTACGAGTAGATATATCTGTTCTCATCATACACCCACACAGTAACTAAGGTAACAGATAAGTAGCTTGATTATCGTAATCATTTCACAATGTATACATAGATCAAAATAGCATGCTGTACATATAATACATACAATTTTTACTTGTCAATTATACCTCAGTAAACCTGTAAAAAAAGAAAAAGATGCCCATGACACCGTTCCTGACCTCCTGGTAATCACATTCTTATTGGATAGACATTTATTTGGCTAAAATCTCTTAGCCAAAGGAGGCACTACTTTTATAGAGTTTTATTTTTTAAAGTATTAGTATTTAAGAAGATAAGTTTTTTTAAGTGACATGAGTATTTTATCTTTTTATTTTTATTTGGCTTTGTGAATTGGGATGGCTTCATAAAGGAGATTGTATTTGCCATAAGTCTTAAATGATTAATAGCATTTGTCTATATAGGTAGATATCGCAGATAGAGGTAAGAGAAACAGTTTAAACAGAAAAAAGATGAGTATCTAAGTTGCGTGTAACTATGGTGATTTAAATGTGGCTATCATGGGCTTATATACTGAGAAGGAACATTTTCACATGTATTTTTTATTTACCATTAGAGACGCTAAATAGAGCATCTCTAAGCAGTGTTCTATAGCGGTTAAGAGTTCAGGGTCTGAAGTCAGAAACCTGAGTTGAAATCATTGTCCATCACTACTAGTAGCTTTACCCTCAGCTAGTAACTTACCTTGGTTAGCTTTGGTTTCCATAGCTATAAAATAGTGGGTGTAATAAAACACAGTTACTTTTCAAAACTAGATTAAATAAAGGAGTAAAGAGTTTTCATGAGACCCAGAACATACAACAAACTTATCATTGTTACCAAGTTAATCACCTGAAAATTACTATGGCAGAATGTTTGCCGTGTCCTTCGTTTTTTTTAAAAACATATGAGCTCTAAATGGTGAAATGTCATTACAATTACTTGGTGCAATATGGTCTAGAACTCACATTTTCTAACTTTTGATCTATAGCTATTTCCAAAACAGTAATTTGTTACTATGTAACTTTATATTTTCCATCTTCTTAAATTATAAATAGTTGTGACATCTCCAAGTCTTTATTCAAATTTATCCTTCTGTTTGTAGGCCCCTCCCCCCACAAAAGTTTAGGAGTTTCTTCTCTTCAGCAGAAAGATAATGTCGAGGAAAAGTATCATACTTTTGCTAGGTGGGGGGGAAAGAGGACCTCTGTTCTTTCTTTTGAAACTCAGAAAGTGAAGGGACCCAGATTAGAATCTTAATGATGAGATTATGAATTCTCTTTGTATCTGTTTGAGAATAATATCTGTCACAAATTCTTTTTGCACATGTTATGGAAGATGCTCATACATTCATATGTCCTTCTATTCATTTATAAATTTATTTTTAAAATGTAAACTAAGCATCTATTATGTTCACTAAGAGATGTCACAGCTAGGAATGAGACATAAGTAAGCATATAATTACTGTAAGACATAATATCAGAAGTGCACTGGGGATACGATCAAATAATGAAATCAAAATATGCTGTGATACATTGGTGATTAAAACATACAAAAATCACTGCCTTTGTGAATTTTTATTCCAGTAGGTAGAGATAAACTGTCAATAATAGACATACTAAATAATCGAGATATTTTGAATGTTAAGATGTATTAAACTACAGAAAAATGAAAGATGGATCAGTGTAGTGGGAATCAGTAGTGTAGGAAATGTAGGGGCCGGTTAAAAATTATAAAAACATTATCACTGAAGGCCTAATGGAGAAGATGGCATTTAAAGAAAACTAGAGGCAGATGAGGCCTCAGCCATGCAGATTCCTGGCTCAAGAGAATTCCCGCAGAGAGAAGAGCCAGGGCAAGGGTCTTAATGGAGATGTTCACAAGGAACAGCAAAGAGCACAGAGTGTCTAGAAAGCTGTGAGGAAAAAAAAAAGGTGATAATTCAGAGAAGAAACAGGGACCAGGTCATGTAAAATCTTCTTGGTAGCTTTCATGTTTTTATTCTTCGTGAAACGGGTCACTTTGACAGAGTTTGGAGTAGAGATGTGCAATAACCCTTATAATTGAAAAGAATCACTGTGGTTGTCATGTTGAGACAGACAATAGGGTGCCAAAGGTCCAAGCGGGGAGGCCAGGTAGGAGGTTATTGCACTAACCAAGTAAGGGACAATGCTGATACGAAAATCAGGGCCACCCCCTTCATATTGATGGGAACCGTGTTTAAATGTGCTTTGTCTACCAGCATTTTGACCTTTAATGGGTACTAATGCCTTGGGAATAGTTTGACACCCTACATGTTCAATCTCTGTCCACCAATTAAAGATTCCCATAAGAAAGAATGAAGATTACCCTGAATGGACTGCTGATCACTTAGCAGAATTAGCTCTTAGCAGAACTAAACCAACTAAAAAATCCTTTAGTTTAGATACATGTCCTAAGATGAGGAGAGATAGGAACTAATATTCCTGTTGAACTTGAGCATGTAATTTCCACAATACTAGAAACACGTACTTTAAGCAAGATCTTCTCTTACTTACTTTAATTTTTAGTTCCAACTATCTATGTAGTACTTCATAATTATCAAATTTGTTCTGTACAATTCAGAATGTTAAGGAAACACATAAGAAATAAAGAAAGAAAATTGCCTATTATCCACTCCAGTGCTTGCTGCCATTAATTAATATTAATGTTTTTCTATGATCATTTCTATATATTTACAAAATTATAATAAAATTATATTCATTATTTTCACTTACTATTATATGGTGAGCATGATACTGTTTTCAATAAGTATGCTTCCAAAACCTGATTTAACATATTAGTAAAATTTATCACTTTGCTATATTGTTATTTATTTAACCATCCCACAGTTGTTGAAAATCAACTTATCATTTTTATTAATATAAATATACTTTATATTTTTATTTTTAAATATTTTTAAGGCTTATTCATGTTTGAGACTGAGAGAGAGAGAAAGAGATAAGCAGGGGAGGGGCAGAAAGAGAGGAAGACATAGAATCCAAAGCAGGCTCCAAGCTCTGAGCTGTCAGCACAGAGCCCCATGCAAGATTCAAACTCATGAACTGTGAGATCATGACCTGAGTCAAAGTTGACCATTTAACCAACTGAGTCACCCAGGTGCCCCAATATAAATATACTTTAAATGACTATAGTTTTTCAAAAGTCTGCTCATATTCTTATAAAAATAATGTGGAAGGATTGAATCTAAAGGTACAAATAACTCCATCAATTTCATGTTGCAGGAAATAGTTGTACAGTCAGAATTTGCATAAGGTCCAAGCTTCATGGGCATCTTGCACTTTATAATTCAGGTGTTCAATCAAGAACTCAATTCCTGATATGAGCCATAGTATTGAGTTACACACTGAAGGCACCGAAGATGATCCCATGTGTTGGAGTTTTGTATTGGTAATCCATTATGTGACAGTTTACACCCACCCACATACCTCATGGCAGATTGTAATTTTGGAAATAATGGCAGTCCTAACTACTCCCATGGCCTGGCAGGTGACTTGGAATTAGGTCTTCAGCTTAAAAGAAGGTGACCTCTTCTTCTAGTGACTCTACTTTCTTATGATTCAGCCTATCTCTGGATCTTTTTCTATTTCTTTTTCTTTTGTCTCTCTATGGCTAAACATTTTGTTTCAACTACTGTATCTATTCCATGGTTCCTCTTTATTTCTTGATATCAAATTATTTGACAGAAAATTAATTAGATCATTTTATATGGTATATTTTTATTGGGCAGTTGGCTTGAGATAATCTCAAAGGTCATTGGGTATCTGCATATTTAGCCGACAGATAATACCTTTGGCTCGGGCACTGGTTCTCTTTAGGACATGACAGTGTGGCAGAATCACAGAATTTTAAACTGTCTAGAAAGAACCTCTTTAGCGGTAGGTGTAGCCAAACACTCAGTTTCACAAGCTTTTCTTGAGTATAAACATTTCTGATCTTATCCTCTGAAATGCGTGAGTGTATTACCTCTCACTACATACTATCTCTTTTTATGTTTCCCTTTTCCTGAGAAACATGCCTTAAGCATTTCATGTTAGTTTGACAATGTATTTTTGGATATTGGGGGATTATGTATTATTGACCACATAGAATTTCTTCCACAATTCTATTCAGAGGTTATTCTTGACTGCTTTCTTGACACATAACAGCTTTTGCAGAAGGCTCAACATTTGCAGTTGAATCGTGGAGCCTGGCATGTAGTTGTTACTCAGTTGTGTCTGTTACATTCTTCTTGAGATGACGGAGGGTAGCATTTACGATTCACTCCTATCCACTTGCTCAACTCAGTGTATCTGTATATTCATTTCTAGTTCTTTGTTCACGGACATATGAGAATAAGTTTCTTGTTCAATGTGAAGGCTTCACCATGAACTTTTGTCCTCAGTCACCCATTCTTCTTTCCAGAATCTTATGCCCACAGTTAACATCAGTACTTTCCTTAGAATTTTCCTTTTGGTTTTAATTCATCAGTTATTTTTGTCTACTAGCAAGCACGCTCAACTGTCCTTTGTAGTCAATGTATTTCTACTTTTGCTAGACTTTTTCTTCCTGAAGCATTGTACAAATTATTGATGTTGCAAAAAAAATAACTTCAGTTACCTATGAGGTATATTGTATAGTAATTTCTGTTTTTTTTCATAATGCATAGTCTGAAAGTTAGTTGGCACCCATATTGCATTTCTCACTCAGGTCACTCTTGTAAATATCAGTTATTTTTTGGCATTGTTTTCCCACACGAAAGACAGACAATGAGAATCATTATTTTTAGAAGATGCTTTTTTTTACTCCCTGATGGGTTGTAGTTGATTATCATGACAGGAGACTGACGCTGGTGGTGGTGTTCCTGTGTTTTCATCTCAATTATTTTTGAACAATAATAACGGAAATATATTCTGCTGAACAGCTGTGACTATGGCAAAAAAATTAAGAGTGATATATTATTGTTATTTGTTGCGGTGAACAATAATAAACACCATTAAAAAAATCTACATTGCTAATAATAACCTTTTGTTCAATAGCTTTTTTCTAATGTATTCAAAACTCCTTAGAAACTCCAGTTGAGTTAACTTCACAGCATCTTATAAGATAAGAAAACTTTTGATCAGGTAAAATTAGTTCATTATTCGATCGTTAATATTCTGTTCTCTGACTTAGAATCCTCACTCTTACTGCACCAGCTCTGAGTCCTTCCCTTTCTGCTTTTGCCTTTTCTTCAAGTCCTGCCTTTATGCTCTTTGTATTGATCTGAGACTCTAAGTACATATTTATGTCATTTGCTATTAGGCACTTCAACCTTCCTAGCCCTGCTTGAGCATTGTACTTACAAGACTATATGCATGATGAATTATCCTGTTCATCTCCAGTGTCTACTAATAAATCTGGGCTTAGATTTCAGGTTTGTGGTAGGAAGTATTATAGTTATCTCATGCTGGATAGCAAGTTACCTAAAATTTATGGTATAAAACAGTCATGTATTATGTTTGGGGGTTCCAAGTGTTAAAAATTTGGACAGAACATAACAGATGATGTGTTTCTCTTCCACAGTGTTTAGGGCCTCCTCTGGCTCATCTGGAAGACTCCATGGTTGGTGGTTATAATCATCCGAAAGCTCATTCACTCACATGGTCAATGGTAGAGGAAAGAAAGAAAACTTACATGGTTACCATGTGCTAGGCTTTCTTCTAGGCAACTTGCATTAATTGTCTTCTTTGATCTTTATAATGAATGATTGATATGACCAGTATTAACCTCAATTTGCAGATGAGGAGTCTCAAAGGGCTGCCTGTTATTTCCAAGATCACTTCAAGGAAACGGCAGAGGCAGCCTCCGCTACTTATTTTTTGGTTCAACTGCTCTTCCAATACCAAAGGCACCTCGCTTCATGAATTATACCTTCTTTGAAATCTTTAATTTGGGTTTCTTCTTTCATTTTTTTTTATCATTATCCTCAGGCCATGCTCTCTAAAGCTTCTCCTTTAAGACCCTGTGAAAACCCTTACAATATTATTATTTTTTCAATTGCTCCTGTACAGATATATTCCAGTACACTGTGGCTACACGAAGGCCAGAGATTATGTCTCCTTCATTATCACAGGGCCTGGCAGGTAGATGTCGCTCCATCATGCCTGCTGAATTAATTTTTAAAGAGTCAGACTGAATACAATATTTCTGGCTCTTTTTAACATCTTTCAATGAAAGAATCTTGTCCATTCTAGTTTCAAACACCTTTAAAGTGATTGTATGTGTCTATTTTCATGTGAATTATGCATAACATTTCAGCACTAATATGACAATATGAGGTAAACATACTTTACAAGAACCTTAGCAATGGTATGCATAATGTCTTTCAGATTTGAATTATTAATAAAAACCGAGCCTTAGTGTTTTCAATGGTGTCAAAATGTAAGCAGAAAGTTTTGAACTTAAGTTTGTTTAACATCCCGGTAGCAATTTGTCAATGTTATGGCTAGACTGGGCATGCCTGTTGGAAAAAATTTATTTATTTTAACTCACATCTCATAGACATTTAGTTGTAACCTAAAGGTTATTTCCTCATTTTTTTGTATATAAGAATAGTTCCTCTCCCACTTAGGGTTTAAATAAACAATATTACTTTCTGTGAGAACACGCAATTCTACTGTCAATGCTGGGAGTGCTTTGGTGGAAAAGTAGTATGTAATATCTGTATTTTACTAATAAACTTATATTTATAATTTTTAGAAAAAAGTATTAATGCTTTTTAATGAATAAGAAAAATACTCATTTTATGTTGAACACTAAAAGAAAACAAATAGACTTCTAAGTTGATTAAAAGTGAAAGGAAGCTAACAATATGATGGTGTAGAACTGAAAGTTATAGTTGATCTGCTTTAACATAAAAGGAACTTCCCAAATGATTGGAAAGATGTATGCACACCGAAAAAAATTTATAACCTCCCAAATTTGATTTTTACAACTACATAATGGTCATATGACAACCGCCAATCCGGTTAAATACTTAGTATTATCAGATGTGTGGTATGACAAACTCACAGGAACATAGCCAGACATTCTCTCACAGTTATACAATGTTTTTACGTCACAAGGCAAAATCAAGATCAAAGTCTCATACAACCTGACGTGGGCATATGTTTTAACAAATTTGGACACGGAGACCACTGACAGACTAATTCTGAACACTGCTATTTCCTCATCTACACTGACCTACATGTGGGCTGGCTGGACAGATCTCTAGAGATTGTGCTAGTTTAATCCTTTGCCAAAATATTACAAAACAAAATAAAAACAAGACAAGGTGTGAAAGCAACTCTCAAGAACTGGCTCTAGGGACTAGATTCTGGAATCATGTGAATGGAAGGAAGGGAATAAGAAGTAGGGTCAACTCCCAGCTGGAATTCGAGTTACAACCAGAGTTAAATGTGGACTGTGGTGTCTCCCCTGGCATCCAGGAGTCTGATTAAATTGAAAAGCTATGCAATTCTTTAGACTCTGGGTGAAAAGGCAATTGCCAAGTTTCAGGGCTACTGTAAGGGCTGCTGCACACATCATTTCTTACAGATTTGCTACTTGAGAATACGCACATAGTTTGAAATATAAACATATTCTGACGTATTTGAGTGCATCTAGTCCAGTGGTCTGAGCAGCATTTTGGGGGAAAGGGGAGAGATAAGGAAAAGCATTTTTCTGAGAGTAGTGTTTTATTATTTTTTATGAGTTTTTGGCTTTCTTCACTGTCAAGAAAACATAAAGGAAACAATAGGAAGCTCAACACACTCCATCAGCCAGCTGGTAGGCCATACTACATACATTACACAGGAAAAGTACTTGTTTTTTGCTTTCAGTGACTTAGATTTGTATGCTATGCCCAAAATAGCCAGCAACTATTAAGATGAATTCTAAATATTTTAACTACATCTCATTGTATAATTAACTGCTGACTTAATAGACTTAATAAACTTAAGTTTATTTTTTTCTGATGTCTCCCTTCTCTTAGAAAGCCCTTTGTGCTCATTTGCACTGGCAGAAATTGGAATGCCTACAAATACATACATGAGAGATTTTTATGGTTTTCCCTCTCCCACACTTAATGATTTCTCTTTCCCTACTACTTCCTGAATCTTATTCATCTTACTTTCCTTATTCAAGGAACCCATTCCATCTGACAACTAAGGATGCTTTACTCTACATATACAGTTTGTTTCATCCAATAATTTTACAGTGCTCTATTCTACAGTGCACATTCTGGGAACTGTAAGACACCTGATATTGACCTTGGTGTCTATTTCATATACTACTCTATTTTTATTTGTATGTGCCTATGTGTGTGAGTGCTTGTGAAAATACATCTTACCATTGGTAGCCATAAAAGCCCTTTAGCTCTTTATTACAGAAGGGTTGAACAAAAAGGCATCTCTGGATTTAATGGCAGATATTTGTTTCTCTTCCTTAGGAATCTCTTAGGTCACAATGGCAATAACTCATTCACAGAGACACCTTTTCCAAAAGTGACAGACCATGAGCCTTAAAACTTTGGGAATAATTGTTTCATAAACATCTGGATCACAGATGTTTTTAGAACTGCATTGCATTTCTTTGATTTTATGAAATTCTGTGCACGCTATTTTATGCATTTGGAAAAGATATTCTAGAAAGAGTCCATTGGCTCTTAGGGATCATTAGATAAGTAAGAAAAGTAAGGAGGCCTGGTGAGTTGTAAAAGTAACATTGCCCAAGTCAAATATCTGGGTAATAGTGAAAATTTGCAGCCACTACACTATTCATGTCCTTATACATCATGCTACGTTGCCCACAATGGGCCTCATTTGACTCCTCAGCCATGTTATGGTTGAAATTGATGATTTTGAAAACTTCCTCCAGTGCTCTAAAAAACTGCATTCAAGATACCTTAGATTGAATGGCAAAGTCTTGCATAAATAAAAGATCATGGACACTGATAAAAAGGTACAGTGAGCCTTGACTAGGTTCTAAGTAGAACTCTTCACCACTGGCTTTCTATCTACATGCAAGGAGAAAGACTGCAAGACAAGCTTTCAAAATGAGTTGCTAGAGCCCTCCAAAACAATAATTAATCTATCATACAAAAAACGCATGGTGTAACAAATCATTTTTTTAACATAGCATTCATGGTCAAATAGAAAATTCTCTTCCCAAGTGTATATATTACAGCTCTTTTGCAACATAAGGCCAAATGCCCATATTCAGGACCATTATAGACATTTACATTGTGTCTATGAGCATAGTAAGACATAATTTCCAATAGTTTTCTGGGTCTTGGTTGAGGTAGAGGGGCAGGGACTGCTGGTTTCTTCTTTGGCACTGACATGGAATTGCCTGGTCCTTAGTTTACAGCCACTCACAAATGTGAGAATGTAGTTTTTCATTTGATCTCCTTTCTTCATTTTCTACAAATCTTTGCAAGCCTTAGTAAGTACCCAGTTACTTTTAATATTTGAAATAAATACTTAGAGGAAGCCTGGTAAACATGTATTTTCTTATAAAAAATAATCCCGAGTTGCCATTAAAATTTTAAAAGTATACACTGATATTCTATACCACAAATATTATAGTTATTCAGTCTAACACAATAACAAAGCCAATAAGAGGATATTTTGTCTTTGACTTCTTTGTTAAGAAAACAAAGCCAATAGGCATTTATGCTTGTCTATTCATGAAATATGGCATTTATGGGAAAAGTTAAGGACATAAACTGAGTTTGTGGGGTATTTTTTCTTCTTCATAGAATTCATTCAACTTCAGAAACATTGTTTACAAGAGAGAGCCTCACTGCAATGGAAATAAATGATGTTCATAACACAAGGTAAAAACTGTTCATTTCTTTTATGTATTTCAATAAATTTGAGTTTAGCTTTAAATTTTTTTCTTGAAAATATTTGACATTCTTTCTTATAAAAGATGTGATGTTAAAAGCAAGGTTTTTTTTTTTAGAGATCTAATTTTCAAACAAGGACAGTCCATTAAACAACAACAACGAAAATATGACAGAAACTTCAGTGACAAAAAGCCTCTCCACTTCCTGACTAAATGTGTCTATACTCTGGTTGACCCATGAATTGTCTGCTAACTAAATTAATTCATCGTAAATTCTGGATCTGGTTAACTTCACTCTCCAGATCTCTGGCTTAATATAAAGTTATTGAAAATATTAACCAAGGAGAATATCACAGAGAAGTATGGTATAATATCATTTGTCTAATATTGCAGGGCAAATTTAAAATTCTGCTTCTTTCCTATCTGCAGGAGACATGGCTTCCTTTATATTATATTACAATGTAATAGCATTGAAAGTAATGAAAACACAGTGAAGATATTAGTTCATTTAACCCTCACAATTATATGATGAAGCAGTTCTATCAATTTCCTTCTTTTATAAAGGTCAGATTAAGGCCCACAGATCAAACAGCCTGTAGTGTGGTTTCAGATTTGAACTGCCATAGCCTGACCCCAGGGAACAGTTAATTGACCACTATTTTTAATTTATTTTTATTTTTTAAATGCGTATTTATTTTGGAGAAGGGGGGATGGGCAGAGAGAGGGAGACAGAATCTGAAGCAGGCTCCAGGCTCTTAGTTGTCAGCACAGAGACCAACGCAGGGCTCGAACCCAGAGACCAGATCATGACCTGAGTCGAAGTCAGACACTTAACTGAGCCACCCAAGCACCCCAACTATCTTTTTCCTTGATGCCACATTGACCTTGTGGGCAGTCTTGAATTATGTTTGATTTTACTTTGAGTTCTGATAATGATTCAGGGTTTTCCTATTGGAAGAACAGAGATAATAATGCACAAACTCAGTAAGTAAAATATTACCTTACCATGGTAAAGTATGTATGTAGTCAGACTGAGAAGTCAACCAAGTATGCTTCTCAACTTTTCAACTAGCAGGCTTCGAACCCTTTCACCTGTCCTCATGGTACCTTCTCCAGGTGGCTAGTATCTTCATGTTACCCTCCTACTTTTCAGGGGTACCTTTGAACCCCCTCCTGCCCCCAAACCCTGACACAGCAAAAAATACACTCAAGCTGTGGCCTCCTGAAGTGCTGCTGCCCTATCAAGGGAACCAAGGTCATGCCCAGATATCTTAGGGACTGTCACATGAAGGGAGTCAGAGGGTTAGACCCACTCAGTGTGCTCTAAATTAAGAAATAACATTAGAATTTTTTTTTATGTTTTTTATTTATTTTTGAGAAACAGAGAGAGACAGTGGGAGCAAGGAAGGGGCAGAGAGAGACGGAGACACAGAATCAGAAGCAGGCTCCAGGCTCTGAGCTAGCTGTCAGCACAGAGCCCGATGCGGGGCTCGAACCCATGAACCGTGAGATCATGACCTGAGCCGAAGCCGGATGCTCAACCGACTGAGCCACCCGGGCACTCCTAGAAATAACATTAGAAAGCATGGGAAAAAATTACCAAGAAATATTTTTGGGCTCAAAAGAATAAAAATGTAATCCAGTGTTGATGGAAAGTTAGTGCTGTTTCTGAACCAGTGAAGTACTCTGTCACTGAAGGCATTCAAACAGCTGCTTAACTGCCACTTGGCACATATACTGTAGAAAGAACTCAGGCGGTGGAAGCAAGTCTAGATCAGATGACCTTTGAGGTTCCTTTCAAATGTGAATGCCTCTTCTAGGTAGCTCAAGAAATTTTTTTTTCTGTTACGGAAACTGTCACTTGTGACTAGTACCCACAAAAAGCACAGGAGATTTGAATCCTCAAAGTTGGAAGAAATAAAGTGTTTTTTTTTTTAATCCCTAGGGGGAATAAAAGGAACACATCTTGGCCCTTCATAATGTCCACGGTAAGTACAGCAGACTGAGAAAGCTTCAGCGACGCCCTCTTGGCCACACAGAGTGGTTGTTTCTGGCCTGGCACAGTTACAGAATTGTTAGATTGGTGTTCAAACTACTTTGCTTTAAATACTGCCATAGTAGTATACTTCATTTTGCAGATAAAAACGTGTTCAAATCCTTGCCTGGTATGTAGTGGGATGGAAAGAAGCCATGGCAGCTCCGTCCTAGCACAACACAGGTTTCTTCAAAGCCAGTGGTGTTACAGAAAAAGTGAGGGAAAAATAGAGAGAAAGGAAGCTAAATGTGTCCATTCTGCTATGACTTTTCTCATAGATTTTTTTAAAGATAATAGTTCCAAGTTTCAAAGGAATATAAGAGTTGAAGCTTAAGTAAATCAAACGTTTTTTTCTTTTTTTGCCAATAACTGTTATCAGATAGTTGACTTGGTTTTGTTTAGATCAGATATCTGGAGAGTGTTCTGGACTGTTTGAGTGAGTTAAGTATCTTTCACATAGCTCTAGGGAATCACTTCTAAACGAGTATGCTTTTTTTTTTTTCTAAAATAGAATGAATGATGTTTGCTGATTGGAATAATACTGTCATGAGATGAAAACAATTTGCTCATACATTTTACATTTTAAACAGTTTTCTTAATTAGTGATTATTTTACATAATATAAATTTTGCTTAGATGTTTAAAAAATAAAACTAAAATCTGATGTTTCTTTTTATAACCACACAAATTCTCTAAAGACTCTCTTACTGAAAATTAACTGGCAATAATATATATGGCATTAATTATATGTACATATATAGATAGCAAATGTATTACACAACATAATATAGGATACATTGTAATATGTAATACGTTATATATAGTAAATAAGATAAGATACACACACATACACACACAGATGCTCAGAGCACACACTTAATAAAATTTGCTGAATCAATGCCTGCTGCCTTGGGAATCAAGTAGATGCAGAGAAAGCACATTCTGTATTCCAGCCAAGGATTTTGCCATCTTAGTGAAAAGGGCTTTTGTTCAGATAAAATAATATGTTGAATAACAACAATAATAATAAGCTAAAAGCTATGTATCTAATTATAGTACACTTTATATATTATGCTGCATGAAGGGAGAAAGAAATTTCCAGTATGTCAAAGAAAAACCATAAATGTCCTGGGACATAACTTTAATCCCATTATTTGGAGAATATGTTGAGAGAACTTTATGAAATCAGAATATCTCATGTCATCAAATCTTAGGAAATACTCACTGGTACTTAAATTAATTTTCTTAAGGTCATTTATGCTATTCTTTGCAGTGACAAAAGGAATTTTCTCCAAGTTCACAGAAGAGCTTTCAGCAATATCAATCCAGCATTTGCATATTTCTAGAGGAAACATGTTATTCTCTATAACCTTGGCAAAAATTTCAGTAACCTGCAGACAGTACTTCGGGGAAAAAATTATGTGGAAGTTTCCTCCTTCACCCATCATTACAAAGTACCTACCAGGCCCTCCTCTCATACTCACATTAACGAAGGAGGTAGCAAACACAAAAAGATTGATACCTGAATCTTGTTAATATAAAGCTATTTCTGACGCTCTCAATCTTATAAATCATCAGGATTCCCTGATACCAAATGTTCTGAATGGCAATGGCAGTTTCTGGGCTTCATTCTCATAGCATTTAAACAACATCATCTCTAAATGTGACCTTTCCTCTTGCACAATTGCCATTTTTTTTTTTTTTTTTAATCTGGAAACAGAATTCATTGATTTAGCAGAGTTACATCAAATGCTTTCTAAGTGCCAGGGACTCTGCTGAGCTTTGAAGTTTAAAAAAAAAGTGAATAAGACAAGGTCAGTGCTATCTCACAAAGACAGATAAATATATAGTTGGGATGCAATATGATAAATGCCATGATCTGGGCATTTGTAGCATTTATGACATAGCAGTGATATGAAGGAAAAGAGGGTCCTTAGATTTTCCCTTCCATAAGTGCCTCTGAATTAATGTCGTTTTTTAAAAAATATTTTTATTTGAAAGTGCAAACTAGAGAGGATCAGAGAGAGGGGAACAGAAAATCCCAAGCTGGCTCTGCACTGACAGCAGTGAATCTGATGTGGGGCTTGAACTCACGGACCAGGAGATTGTGACTTGATTCCAAGTCGAAGTTCAACCCACTGAACCATCCAGAGGCCCCGGTGTAGTTATTTTTAATGGAGGAAAAAGGAGATAAAATTTCCATATATTGTTTAACTTATTAATGAAGAATTTCATGAACACTAAGATGATCTGTAACTCTCCTCTCTAATACTTAGGGTTTGGGAATTTTAACTCCACCCTGGCAACCTCAGCCAAAGACATTCCTCACCCTCCTCCAGCAGCCTCCTCCCAGCAGGCAGAAATGCTGAGAATCATCTGTACACAAAGGATTCAGCTGCCCACCTTTGATTAAACTTGCTCTGGACCATGCTAGGCTACAGTTGGCTCCATTATTTGTTCTATTTCAGCTCCATTTCTATAGGTCAAAGACAACATATAAAAAACCAGAACTGTTTATTTTGAGCAGCTTCCTTTGAAATCCCTTTCCTGTGTGCTCTTCCTAGCTTCAGAACACAGGCTATGTACTCAGATGCCCTCGTTTTATGGATGACGTGTTTCGACATCTGCCATGATTTCTAATTTGTAATGTCCGAAAGATATCGATCCTCTGATTACACTGCATACTCCTCAGATTGTACCAGATTAAAAACAAAACCAGCAAACAGGAAAAGGAAAAATGTTTCCAGTAACAAGAAATAGTATCACAATCAGTGAGACAGAGATATTGGTCTCTGGGAATAGGAAGAGAGTTAATAAGAGTGAAAAACTGTAATTATGGCTACCTGAAAATTGGCCATGGGGACAAGTTGTACGTAGAGACAAATGATTTAAACTCTATAAAAATTATATGAAATAACAGCAATGTAAATATGTGTGTACACATACATACATATATATATATATATATATACATACACACAGTGCCACATAAATAGATATCATTCTTTTTATTTATTTTGCACGTGTAAAAGACCACATACTATTATAGTAGCTCCATGATGTTATAACCCATTAGTCTTTTTTTCTTTTCTTTTTTTAAATTTGACCTCCACTTGTGATCCAGAATCCCCTTAACTACTTAATGGTTTCGTGCTCACATATTAATTTTTACTACATTTCTAATTACAGTTTAAACCTTTACTTATTTAAGATAAAAAGTAATCTAACCTTAAAGTGAAAATCGTCACTCCTCTATATGAACACTTCATTTGAGAATGTGAAAGACTAGTAATTTGGGTCATTACTTTATCTTGATGAATGTCCTGAACTTCACATCCTGAACTATTTTTCCCACACACTCACCCCACGCCCTGAATATCCTTCTGACTATCCTTAATAACAGTTTCCCATTACATACCTTTCCAACAGCAAATCACAGTAAACTCTGTATTTTTCAGATTTTTCACTATGTGTGGTTGATTCATTCATTAAACAGCTATGTATTTTGAAGCTACTATTCAGGCACTGGAGACAATTCCCTCCTGAAACACACTTTTCTCTTTTTTTACAATTTTTGTCAAGGTTTATTTGTGTTTGAGAGAGAAACAGAGTATGAGCAAGGGTGAGGCAGAGAGAAAGGGAGATACAGAATCGGAAGCAGGCACCAGGCTCTGAGCTGTCAGCACAGAGCCCAGTGTGGAACTTGAACTCAGGCACCACGAGATCATAACCTGAGCTGAAGTCAGAGCTTCACCAATTGAGCCACCAGGCACCCCAGGAAACACACATTTTAATGGAGGAAAAAGGCAGTAAACAAATGAATGAAATTATTGAATATTTTCAAGTATTGCTAAGGGCCATAAACAACAACAACAAAAAAACTTGATCAGCGGGGTAGAGTAAGAGACAGAAAATGACAATTTATCATGAAGTATCCCTCTTTAATGAATGAGTTTTTAACTTTGTATGTATATAATCATAACCAGGTTTTGTATTTAGTTAACTCAATGCTTATGTTCTCATCTCAGTGCAAAGGCTGGCTTGAGTCTAACACAGTACAGATCTTAGCAAAAATATGTTCAAAAATAACTTCTAATTATTAACAAAAGATGTATGTAACCAAGCTATTAATTTTAAATGGTTTAATTGGTTCACACCTTGGAAAGAAATTTAATGCTCAGAAAAATGATATTTTTAAATGTTTAACAAAATTTTAAATTTATTTAGCATTTTCAATTCAGTTAAGGTGAGAAGAAACTCAATTTTCAAAGTCTTGAAATTCTAATTAAGAATTTTTGAAGTCTATCCAAATGTAAGTTAAAAATTAGTTTAATTTTTATGAAAATGTGTTCAAACCTGACAAACATTTTGATGTGCTTAATTATAATAATGAATTCCCTATAACATATGCAGGCAGTGTTGTAGAAATTTTACTTAAATTCTACCATTTGTTATCAGCTCAGCTTAGGAGTTAGCATTTTTGTTTGGTTGGCTGATATATTTGCCAGGGACTAGAACACAGATTGGCATTAGAATTTAATTTAAAAATCTTTGCACTAATAAAAATACTTAGCACTTATGTTTTGGTTTCTAAATTCTATTCCTCACCAGAAGAAACCAGAGATCTTTGAAGAAATGATTGGTTTTAGAACCAAGATGAAGAAATTCCCCTAACAGTGAAAGATTTAAATTAGTCATGAAATGTAAGATAAAAAATTGTCTGCATAGGTTTATTATGATATTTAACTTGCTAAAGAGTGAGCAAATAAGAAATGCATCCCAAACCCTTTTTAAATATAGCAGAGGGGCGCCTGGGTGGCTCAGTCGGTTAAGCGTCCAGCTTCCAGCCTCAGCTCAGGTCATGATCTCATGGTTCGTGGGTTCGAGCCTCGCATTGGGCTCTGTGCTGACACCTAGCTCAGAGCCTGGAGCCTGCTTCGGATTCTGTCTCTCCCTCTTTCTCTGACCCTCCCCTGCTCGCACTGTCTCTGTCTCTTAAAAATAAATAAAAAACATTAAAAAAATTTTTTTTAAATATAGCAGAAAAATACATATATAATAATAAGCAAGAAATTTACTCAGTTAAACATAGTTTTGCTAAAGAAATTTTGTCTTTCTTTTCAAAATTTTCTAATGATACATGGACCTCATTACGTTTAATCGAGTTTTCAAACTAGTTACAGATACATGACTAATGTGAGTGATAACTTGATACTTTATATAGAAACAAATAACAATCTGTTTCGCCTTTGCTGGTTTCCTAGTAATTAGGTCCACCTGAACCAGAAACGTTATTCGGATGGCTATCAGACGTCTAGTAGACATGGCTATTAGACATATTGGAACTCATAGGACTCTCCTAGTTTCCCTCCTACCTCTTTGTTGATTCCCTGTCTCTTACCCTCAAGGCCCTCTTCCTTGCCTCTAAATGTGAGATGTCACGATTGTCCAGCCCTTCTCTTTTTCTTCTCCTTTCCCTATTCTAGTTTCCTCATTGTTCATTCTCACTGATGCACAGGACTTCAAATGATGCCTACATGTGGATGGTTCCTACATTTTTATTACCATTCCAGGCTTCTTTTCTGAGGTCTGAATTTATAGGTTCTGTTGCCTATTTAACAACTCTTCTTGGATCTTCCAAAGGGGTCTCAGTCTCTAATTCCAAGGTTTTGTACCATGTCCATCTTTGTCTTCACCATTCATTCATCAGTTGCTGTCTCTCCTATTACATGGCCTCTTCTTGTCTTGCTCATACTCACTTGTACCCCTCTTTATTACATTCTGTACAGTGAAGCTAGAGAATACATTCTTCCACTCCTGATTGAAATGCTTCAACAGCTTTCTAATGTTCTCAGGATAAAGTGGTTTTTATTCTGACCTCCTTCTCCTTGCTCCTCTCTTAAATTGTAGCCATGTTGCTCTCCCAAGTTTCAGATATTTTTCTTAATTATACTTCTGTGTAATTCCCGGTTGCTTCCTCCGTGGGTCCTTTTCATATGTAGCTCTCTCTTATTGAAATTCTCCTTTGTCTTCACCTCATAAACTTCTACTGAGTCTTCTTTTTTTATTTTTTATTTTGTTTATTTTTTTGAGAGAAAGAGAGAGACAGTGACAGCAGGGGAGGGCCAGAGAGAGAAGGAGATACAGAATCTGAAACAGCTCCAGGCTCTGAGCTGGCTGTCAGTGCAGAGCCAGATGCTGGGTTCAAACCCACGAACCCTGAGATCATGACCTGAGCTGAACTTGGACACTTAATCGACTGAGCCACCCAGGTGCCCCTCTACTGAGTCTATAAATCTCAACTCAAGCATTGAGGAATTGGACTCCAAGGATCCCTCCCTGACTTCCTTAATGTGATATCCAGCTCTCTTGTAGACTCCCCTAACCACAGTGCATCTTCCCTTCAGAGAAATCACAAAACCAACTTAACATATGTGATAATTTGATTGTCTTTCTTCAACTCTAGATTCTAGTCTCCGTGAAAACAGAGAAAATGTGTATTTTAATCACTATGGTGTCTTCCTGCACAACAGGGTTCTTAGAGAGTGTTAGGCACTCAGTAAATACCTACTAAGTAAATGAATGATTGAATGATCCATTTCTCTTTCCTGAGTAGTCAACCTCATTTACATATGTATTAGAATGAGACCCAAACTGAGAAATGATATGGAAACAGGTGGGATATCTGGCAGCAAGACTATTCAGTAAGCCGCACTGAAGTGAAAGCCATCAAATTTTACTTCCACAAAGGATAATATCCCCCTAGATCCTCCTTTCACCAGTGAGGAAATTACACGGCACTGGCCTAGCTGCTAGGAAGACAGCCATAAGATTGGTTTTCAAAAGATTTGTAATAGTTTAAAATATATTAGGCCCCTTGTTAAGTTTTTGTGTACATATTATGATTGAATTCTTCTAACCGATTAAAATTAATTGATTAATTGATTAATACAAATTTCACAGACAAAACTGTGGCTCATAGGCTTGAGCCACTGACCAGTGTTATATAGTTATTAAACAGTGTTCAGCTTGTGTTTGCCTAGTTCCCCAACACTGCTCTTTCAATTATACTAAAATAGTTACTTCTGTTCATGTCATTCATCTCTGTTCCCTTCAAGAGTCTCCTAAAATGTAAATCCATTTAATCACTTGCTGTTTCATTCAGACATTATATTTCTCACCAACACCACATCTAGATACGCCTTTCATTTCTACTCTCTTCCAGCATTTTGAGCTGGGCACCCTTGAGCTCAATTCTATTATAAAACACTCATCCACAGCGTTTACCTTTTCATTGTACCCTACTTAACTGAAACCTGAGCCTCCCCAGTGGACATTAGTCTGTGAGGGGAGGCTTCTCTTTCCCCACTTAAGGACAAAAGTTTGTCAAGAGGAAGAAGAGGTAAAGGGAGAAAACGGACATGGAGCAGTGGCGGAAAGAAAGCAACCAAAATTTTGCTGTGCCCAAAAGGAAGCTGAAGTGGAATGTGAAGGCAAGTAATATTTGGTTGAGCCCCATCCCATTCAATTAAGTTTAAATATTGTGCAAAAAGAAAAAGAGGAGGCAAAACAGTATAGATGCAAAGGATCTTAGGATCCATTTTGTCAGCTCTTTACTTCTCCAATTGGGAGACTGGGGTAAAAATAATCTTGACGAGTTTAAATAAGTAACCAATGGCAGTATTGGGACTAAAATTTAGATGTGCCAACTAATGAAGAGTTAAAATAATTTTTGAAGCTTCTTAAATTAAAGATAGATTAAAAATGTAATGACTGCTATCTTTAATAGCTTCTCTAGTTTAGCCAAAATTCTGTCCACGGTTGCTGTTTTTTGAAGTAAATAGATCAGTTCAGTCAAGGTTCATGACACCATCACTTTGGAGTCCTAAGACCTACCATTATGTAAATTTTCATTTGCTCATAGAAACAGACTGATTTCTTGTTGATTTTTCTCCCTTAACCAACTTAGTATTTAATCAGAGCCACAGAATAATGGAGCAGATTTGACTTTAAAAAAAAGTTTCCTAACTTACAAACAATATATCTTACTGTATACAGAAATATAATTGTATTATTTGAATATAAACAGAATAACACTGAAATATTTTGTTTTTTTAATTCTTTTTTTAATGTTCATTTATTTTTGAGAGAGAGAGAGACAGACAGACAGACACAGCATGAGCAGGGGAGGAATAGAGAGAGAGGGAGACACGGAATCTGAAGCAGGCTCCAGGCTCTGAGTTGTCAGCACAGAGCCTGATGCAGGGCTTGAACCCACCAACTGTGAGATCATGACCCAGGCCAAAGTCGGATGCTTAAATGACTGAGCTACCCAGGCACCAACACTGGAATATTTCAAGTTTGCTACATAGTCCCATTTTCTTTCATTTCAAGAATGAGTAGAATATTCACACTTCCATATTTGATAACACTGATTAACATATGACAACATTAGAACATGATTATTACATTGTTTTGCTTGGGTGGTTATTGGTTACACTAAATATTTATAAATTGTGTTCATTCCCCCATATATATGACTGCTTGTGACATAAATAACCTTGCTATGTGAATGAAATTTGAGGAAGTAATCACCAGGCCACGCTGGTATTGAATACATAAACTTGCTTCAAACTTGTATCAACTCTAATAACATCATTTTCCTGTGGCCTGAAGGAGTTTAAAACTACAGGGCTCATATTGTGAAGAGTGATTTTCAGTTAAGAATATTGAATTCTTTAAGCCTAGTCTTCCAAGAGGGTTCAATCTGACTTAATCTTCTGAGCCACCACCATTGACATCATCTATTCAATACACGCTAATTGAGCACTTTCTGCAATTTAGTCAGAATTTCAAATGCTGAGGAGTCAGAGACACAAGATACAGTCCATGATCTCCTAAAACTCAGTGTCTACTAATGAACTTACACAAGCAAGCCAAGAAGGACACTGGAGCATTGCACATGCTCTGAAAGTCAGGAGAGAACTTAGAGAAGGAAAATGCAACTCAGCATGTAAGGGAAGAGGAAGAGAGGTGGAGGGGGTTGATAAGAAAAGAAAGTGACTAAATGATTCAGGCTATGCTGTGTGAGGTGATGTCATCTGCTGACGAGGTTCCAATGTCAGCTGTAATGAGCAGCACATCAGAACTGATAGCTGATTAAAAAAAAAAATCTCTTGGATTGCAACTTAGTAAGATCTAAGAGAGTTTTCTTTTGACTTATTTCTGTTATCTGTGGGCTGAGATAGAAGATAACCTGTTGAAGGAAGGTTTTACAGTTGTGGCTGGAGTTTCTGGATTATAAGGTCTGAGCTTGTATATCTTCTAAACTCTTATATAACCTAACAAGAAACCTAAGAGGCAATGGATGCTTAACAAATTTGGCTAAAACAACATTGCCAGGAAGAACATTTTTTAGCCATGATCAAACAACCTTATCTGAGGATAGGTATCTGCCTTAGTTGACAGTTTGGGGCCAGTCTTGTGAACTAAGTCAAAGAAAGGGGAGCTATTGTCTCTGGGATGACTGGCTTTCCATTCAGATTCCTGATACAATATTTGACAAGGTCTCAAATCATACCTGATTCAAAGTGTCTAGATTCAAATGTCTATGGCATTAGCCCAGGGGAGCATATGCTACACACCATTCATTTTCCTATAAGAGAAGTACATATATTTCATCACTGGCTAATATTTGGAATCTGTCACCTTTTTGATTTCTTCTTTTTACTTTACATTTTTTTTCATTCTCATCCCAAGGCCAAATATACTAAAAAATACTGAAAAATATATTTTTCATAATTTCAAAGAGATATGAAGTTTTGGATAACGGCCCTTTGGCCAGATGTACTCATCTACAAATATGAACAGTCAACACTTGCACACATCTTGTTTGTAAGTTATTTATACATTTGCTAAGAACTTAGATTTATTACGGAAATTGTTTGATCTGGAAAGGACCTATGACACTATTTGACCAAACCCTTTATTTTACCTATGAGGAAATTAAGGTCTCAAGATACGTAATTCTTATAGTTAAATAGATTTGAAACCAAAAAGATCTTTGTGCCTCTGTGTTAATTATATCCATTTATGTAAAAGCCAAATTTAATTTCCTTTCCCTTAAAATATATATGATCAGTTCTGCTATAGTTATTTGTTTTAAAAACGTAAGTTTGTACAAATGCAATTGATGTACAGTCAGCAACAGGAACCTCAAAATAAATTCCTCAGAAACTAAATTCTGCAACAAATGGATGAGCTTGGGGTAGATTCTTCCCCAAAGAAACAAGGCCCCAAAGCAGAAACCCAGAGCAGAGAACCAAAACCGTGCCCCCACCTCTGACTCATGGAAGCTGCCAGATCTAAGCGTTTCTGTCTTCAAGGGAAAGTTAATACACCCTCTACATGCAGTGTTACAATTTCAGGCAACACTTTTTGTAGCATTTCATAGTAACTTCACAAACTGCAACCCTTCTTTGTTTTATTAAAAAATTTAATGTTTATTCATTTTTGAGAGACAGAGAGAGACAGAACTTGAGTGGGGGAGGGGCAGAAAGAGAAGGAGACACAGAATCCGAAGCAGGTTTCAGGCTCCACGCTGTCAGCACAGAGCCTGAAGTGGGGCTCCAATCCACAGACAGCGAAATCATGACCTGAGCTGAAGTTGGACGTTCAACTGACTGAGCCACCTAGGAGACCCAGGAACTGCAACACTTCTGCTACAGACATCCACAAGCAAACTTCAGGTCTTTTTAGGGTAACATGCCACATTTACTGGGCAATTTTATATTTTTTAAATTACTTAACACTTGCAAAACTGCCCCATTTTTATTAGGTTCCTATCTTTTTGTGTGTATCACTGATGAAGTTTTTGAGTTTATGCCCAAGCTCATTTTTTTTTTACAAAAGGACTGTGATTTTTGACTGCACAGTTTAGCATAGGATAATGACTGTTAGGAATGCATATGTTCATAGAGAGAGAGAGAATGAGAAAGAGAGAATATTTATTTTTCCTCTGCTCATTTTAGGTCCATTAGCTGGGGCTCTGTAAATTAGAGTGTCAAAAGACAGATAAACAAGAGAAAAAAAGTTTGTTAACATATGCATCACACATATGTGTGAGAATATTCAAAGATGAATAAGGAGGTGGGTGTGAGAATTGGAGCTTATGTGGTATTTTAGCCAAGAACAATGTAATTTTGTAGAGGAATGACAAGGCAAAGGTAAAGGTCTTAGCTTTAGAAGGACAGATTGTGGAAAGGCGAATACATGAGGAAGGTAAGAGTAGAATCGGACTGGTTTTAGTAAGGTTTGCCATGTAGCTTCCTCTGGTACCATCTCCAGGTCACACAAAGGTTCTCAAGTTGTCCTCTTGACCAGCTTCTGCTCTTCCCGGTAGAGAAGTGGTAGATTACCTTTACCAATTATGTCCTGCTTTCAGGCAAATCAGGGAAATGTCAGAGAGCTTTTCTGATATCTGTTTCTTCTCAAGTGCCTTCAGCTCACAATGATCCTCATGTGAAGGTTATATGTTTTAAGGTAGTATATTCTGCTACCAGTCACAGTTTTCCAGGTTCTTTGTATTATATCTGGGAAATGGTTCTGTTGGCTCTTGCCTGTGGCATATCTTTACTCTCCAATCTCCTCAAAACTGTCTACTTATCCTTCTGATATCTGCTAAGATATTACATCTTAGGAGTAGCACTCCTTCATCCCACAAGAAGTGATTTCTCTGAGCTTCCATGACACCCTACAGTATCCATAGAATGACTCAACTCATGTTTAAATTGTCCATTTGTTTTCCTATATCCCTGGTAAATTATAAGCTTTAAAAAGAAAAATAATACATCTTATTTATACATCTTTTTTCATATCAAGGTATCAACACTCCACCTCAGTGCCTAACACATAATAGATATGCAGTTGATACGTATTGAATGGAAATTGAATACATGGTTGAAAATATAAATAATAAGTTGATGTTATTGTAACTGAACTAATGTGAGTTCACTCCTTGCAGAGTTACAGTTAGAGACTATACTAGGTGGAGACGTCATACAAAGGAAACTTTACTTGGAGCAAATAAGATTATAGAGAATAATTCCCAAAGCCATGACTCCCTGAGCAGGGGTAAATGGGTTCCTTTTATTTAGGGTCAGGATGAAAGGGGAGCCTTGTTATCATATATAAATGTGGGTATAAGGTCACGCACGTGCTTAGGAAACACATCAATGAGGCTTGTGCCCCTCTGTGAGCAGAGATTTTAGTATTATAATGAGGCAAATGTAACTGTCAGTCACCCTATGGTCCATCTCCACAGGTATGAGTCGGGGTTTGAGCTCAAATTAGTCCAGGTGGTTTCCACCCCTGGAGCTTTTCTTTAGAGCAGTAATTATTGCTTGAGGAGTAGTTTTAATTTCCATCAGAGGATGCTCTGACTGTGAGGTCTATTATCTGAGTTAAGAGATAAGTTAGAAAGAAGAGTTTAAGGAAAAATATAGGGCAAAAGTGGGCAAGTACAGCAGATGGGCTATAAAGGTCAGATCTTGGGGTCTAGCTGGTGACGCTGCTTGTTCCTGTATTGCCACAAAACGGTAGCTGAGCATATTTTTATAGTAAACAGTTAGGTTTTAACCAGATACCTGGAGGCCAGCAAAGGGAGAGTCATGGCCCACTATGGGGAAAGTCAGAGGCCTGTCCTCACAAAACTGCAAAATGAAGCCACAAGAAGCCAGATCAAACCAGACGGACCCAAGACAAAGAAGGCTGAAGACCCTGACCAAGTAAGGGAGAAAAGGTACAAAACCCTTACTCCCAAGAAATCCCCTGCCCAAGTAATAAATATTTCCCCCCTAGTTAATAACAGTCCATAAAAGATAGAGACCCGAAACCTGGGACACAAACCTTCTTTCAGTCCACCCACTCTCACATCTCAAAAGTATATCCTCACTTTACTAAACTTCCCTTCTTGCACCACTCAACTACTGTGTCTGGTCTGTCCTTGAAATCTATTTGTGAGGAGACCAAGGACCTCTGGCCAACATCCAGGGGCTGGGCTGGGCAGAGGCCTCAAAACCCGGGGAACTCCCCGTCCACCCAGCACCAGACACAGTAATGTTTCCCTTAATTTACTTGAGCCATTTGTGTCAAATTCCCTTTTGTGTGGATTTTTATAATTCTTTCATCAAAGATGTACATCTAACTCTAACAATATCAGTGTGTGACTCAGGACTGTGGCATGAAGCAAAATAATCATTGAGAGACAAAACATAGAATTAAAAATGTTCCTTATCTCTTTAGGTCCAATTCAAGTACACTATTTTCTGAAGCTGTATAATTGCTAAACATTGTTAAAAGATAAAATTAGCTTCCTAATTTGGCTTAGTAGCTCTTCTAAGGTGACTGTGATTATAATGAGACATACCTCAATTTATGAGCAATCTAGGCAGGATAGCTTACTCAACCTGCAAATTACTTGCAAAATATATGAAATGTTTACAGCTCAAGATGAAAATACTGTATTAAAAATGTTCCTGGGGTCACATTAAAAATGATTGAGTGGTTTTAAAAATCTATCGGCCTTGTAGTTTGTTGCCAGAGAGAAAAGTCACATCAACAGTTTGGTATTTTGCAAGTAATTTTTCGTGCCTATGTGACTAGAAGCTAGAGGGTAGAGGAAAATGCAACATATTCTGAAAGACAGGATAGGCCAAGCTTTAGACTCATGTGGTACATTTCAATTGTACTTTCCAAAATAATTTCTAAGAGAGTTAACATTTGTATTCATTCTATCTTTGGTGAGTCACAAATTAAGAATTTTCTCCGTAGCCAACAGTGAGAATGCAATGAGGAGCAATAGAAGAGAAGAGCCTTTTTACCAAATCTGTAATCTCGGAGAGGACAGAACAGGGGTCTAGAAAGCACAGCAGCCAAGAAAGGACAAGGTATGATCAGCAGTTAAACCATGTGGCACAGACTCAGAAGGGATACTGGATTTGAGAGAAGAGAACAAGAGCACTGAGGACTGGAATACCCAAAAAGAACACTCAGCTAGGAGATCTCTGTGCTCAGATAAAAAGTACGAAGCCAATGGCTTGTGACTTGGACAACTGTTCACTGGGAACCCAAATGAGTCCGCCAGCTTACTTTGCTACAACAACTAGTGGCTCTTGAAAAACTTTCAGCCATTACTGACCTTGATTAGAATTGAGGCTGGAGCCAAGGAAAGAGAAGTGGAGTTTCTCCTTTCCAGTTCCCTAATCTACTCATTCTCTCTAGATCCTGGTTGTGGGCAAAGATCTGCTTAACTATTGAGAAGAGGACATAAAGGCAACCTTTTAGGTAGATGATAGTGACAACAGGAAATAAGAGCAAACACACTTCTACCTGCAAGTAAGTAGAGCTGCACAGATGGTGCGAGGGAATCTTTCTATAGGTCTGGAGCCAGACCCCATCACTCTCTGTTTCATATAATGGCCCTGTGCAGTAACTGTGGACCATCACATAGCACAGATGGAAGACAGAGTTAGAGGGCTATTGAACATGTGAATTTTCCCAGTGTGTCACAATTACAGAAACATCTGTGCTAAATATTTTCAAGCTGATCCACTATAAAAATTGGCAATGTTCAATAGCACTCAATGTCTTCCCTTTCCCTAGTGCGAAAGCAGTCTAATGATTGCATTTGGGACTACAGCATAAGGCATGTACCTATGCTGATTGCTTGCTGTTTAAAGGGACCTCATTTGCATTATACAGTTTGTAACGTTGTTGTTTCTTTATTCCTCCTCCTTTTTTTTTTTTTTTTGCCTGCAAATATAAACTGAAAAGGAAATCAAACCATTTACTGCACTTGTCATTGAAATGTTTCCCAGGGCGCAGTTAATGGAATGGCCTGGGCAGGGGCAAGGAAAAAGAGAGCAATAAGGTCTCCTGACTGTAATTGTAGTCTGTGCTGCTTGTTAATTCTGATTATATTGAAATGGATGATTGGCTGTGTCAGCACTTGCTCACAAACATGCTACTGTATCCTAGGAATTTACTCATCAAAGCAAAGTTCACAACATTTTTTATTCATATGGATTTCACCTTCAAGAAGCTTGCTTTCTTGGACAGTGCTGTATAAATGTTAATGTTTATGTATATTGCCTAGGATTTTTGCAAGGTGAAGATTCTAATTCAATATGTCTGGGGGGGGCAAGGGGAGACACAGATTCCACATTTCTAACCAGCTCCCAGGTGGTGTTCATGCTGTTGGTTTAAAGATGACACTGTAGAAGTGCCTGGGTGGCTCAGTCGGTTAAGTGTCTGGCTTCAGCTAAGGTCATGATCTTACAGTTCGTGGGTTCAAGCCCCGCATCAAGCTCTGTGCTGATAGCTCAGAGCCTGGAGCCTGTTTCAGATTCTGTGTCTCCCTCTCTCTCTGACCCTCCCCTGCTCACACTGTCTCTCTCTATCTCTCAAAAATAAATTTAAAAAACTTAAAAAAAATAAAGATGACACTGTACAGGGCAAGCTTCAAGGCTTAGAGAATGCAAGATGAAAATAGTAGGTGCATCATTTGCTTTTTTTCACTGGCTAGAAATTTCACATGTTCCTAGTAAGTACTTTAAGCGAAAAAGGAGAAGCAAAACTACTTCAGAGATCTGTATCTTGCAATAATGTCCATTCTCAATGTGTTGCAATTTTACATTCACTAATCAAATACTATTTCACACTCATGTGTTAGGCGCTTACCAAATGTTAGCCCTCTTTTCCAAAACTCAGACTCAGTTGAAGACAAGCATGTAAGAAAATCATTGCATTGCATTTGGGAAGGGCAATATAAAAAGGTAACCTGGAGCGGGGCCTGTGTGGATCTGTTGGATAAGCATCCAAATCTTGATTTTGGCTCACGTCATGGTCTCACTGTTGGTGAGTTTGAGCTCCATGTTGGACTCTGCACTGACAGAGCAGCGCCTGCTTGGGATTCTATCTCTGCCTCTTCCCTGTTCATGTTCTTTCTCTACTTTTCTCTCTCTCTCAAAATAAATAAATAAACACTTAAAAAATAAATAAAAAGGTAGCACAGAATAGAGAATAGGATATGAGTTTGGAAATCTAGACTGGCTGCTTCACAAAAGAGTTTGTGACTCTGTACTAGTTATTTAGTTACTCCAAGGATAAGTTTCTCCATCAATAAAGTACACACACTAACCTTTTTCTTAGAGTTATCGTGTTGAAAATACATTGCATGGTCCTTACCATATGATAGTTACATGCTAAACAGTAGTCTGCTTCTGTATTTTTGATATATGAAAGCAAAATAAAACAAAACAAAAAACTACCACTAGTGCAAAGATGGCAGCTGCTATAAAAATACATAAGATGACTTCATCTCTAAGGAGCTTACAATTTAATAGAAGAGATAAAACGAAGAGCACAGGTGACTCTTAAACTGTTATGTAAGGTAGAATGTGATAAATTCTTTAAGATAAATTTTAAGACAGTGCTAGAAATAAAGTGAATTGACTTCTGTGGAATTTGAACTGAGACATAAAGGATGGGTAGGTTTATGCGAGCAGCCAATGGGAGGAAAGAGCATTTCATTCAGAAAGAATGACAAAGCCCAAGAGCAATAACAACAACAAACACTGGAAGACCCTTGTGGAAAATGTTCAGTTGAGCTGGAGAGTAGTTTATGTAGAATAGATGTAGGAGATAGAATCAGACCACAGAGAATGTGGGCTAGAGCTTGAGAACTGGAAATTGGTTCCATTGGCTAGGTAAATCAGTAAAATTCACTTAGAACAAAATAGATTTAATACATACTAAATTTGACAGCACTGTGTGTAAGAGTCAGAAGGAGAGAAATCTGGGAAGAGAGTTAAGTTAAGAAATACTAGCACTTGTCTATGTTGGAGTTGCTAAAAGGCCAATTATAGTAGATTGAACAGGAAGACAACAGGTACAAGGGAGAGAAGTCAACTGGGCAGGATTTGGGGACTGATTAGAAAGCAAAACATTGGATAAGACTTCTGTTTTCTAGGGGTGCCTGGGTGGATAAGTTAAGTGTCCTACTCTTGATTTTAGCTCAGGTCATGATCAAGTTTGAGGCCCACATCAGGCTCTACATTGACTGTATGGAACCTGCTTGGGATTCTCTCTCTCCCTCTCTCTCTCTCTCTACCCCTCCCCTGCTTGTACTCTCACTCTCTTTCTCTCTCTCTCAAAATACATAAACATTAAAAAAAAGACTTCTGATTTCTAGATGGGGTGACTAGGAATACAGTGACATGATTTCAAAAACATAATGAAATTAAGAGAATGGATGGATCATTGATGACAGCATTGAAAGGCCTAGGGTAACCATGGAGCTAGAGCTTGAGAAATATTTATGTAAATGAATAATCTGAACCTCACACCAGAACAAAGGAAAACCTAGGACATTTCCTTAGCAAATACACTCACGTGGGTAAGTATGGAGATAAGACTTTAGGTAAAGGGAAAAGCACTAGTGATGAGACAGAAGATAAGGAAAATGTTCCCAGGTAGGAGAATGTTAGGAAAGTATAGGGCAGGTGAAACAGGTGAGCAGAGGATTTAAAAGTTAGTGAAGGGTAGAAGCCTTGGTAGATCTGGAATTAAGCCAACATTGAGAGGATGTAACAGGAGGAAACTTCTTAAAAAAACTTTTTAATGTTTTACTTATTTTTGATACAGAGAGTAACAGAGCATGAGAGGGGGAGGGGCAGAGAAAGAAGGAGACACAGACCCAGAAGCAGGCTCCAGGCTCTGAGCTAGCTGTCAGCACAGAGCCTGACGCAGGGCTCTAACCCATGAACATGAGATCTGACTTGAGCCGAAGTCAGAGGCTTAACCGACTGAGCCACCAGGCACTCCAGGAGGCAAGTTTTAAAAGCTGTATTTGTAGAGCATGGAGCTGTTACCTAGAAAGCATAATAACTCGAGGTGGTTTCAATAGCTGCTAAAGATTTCAAAGGTCTACCGCTGTCTCCCAAATCCCTCTTTGCACTGTGTTCTCCTCAGGAGAGAGAGGATGTTATGTAACATTCTTTGTTTTAGTTTCTTGAATAATATAATTTACCTGGATATTTGTGTTCCTGAGCTTACCTTAGGTTTAAATTCATTTACTTTATATATTCATGTCTTTAAATACAGAAAATACCATAGATAAAATACACTATATTGAGTTAGCTCTCCTTCACCAATTCTCTTTCTCTTTCTCTCTTGTCATTAAAGGTAGTATACTATTTACAGAGAGGAAAATTGTGCATCAGCAAACAATAAAATTCTGTGCTGGCACTGTAACTAAATCCTAATTTTAATATAAACACAAAACTTAAAGCAGTTACGTTGTGCTTCATGGAATAATCTCATACCAAAATTACTTACGCAAGAAAGATCTGCATAATCTGGAGAACAGTGGTGAGTTAAAAAGAAGCTCCTTTGCATGTCATTTGCATGTGCAAAGGATTGTCAGATACAATGTTAGTTACTTACAAACCTAATCCCATTTAATATTGCAACAATTGAGAGTAGTAAATATTCTCATCCCCATTTTACAGTGGAGAAAACAAAGCCTCAACAAACTTGAGTAGCACTGCTATTAAATTGAAAAGCTGGTATAAAAATAAAATCTGTCTCATGTCACAGCTCTAAATCTTTTCACTATGCTGTAATGTAGGGCAAAACAGACCTCCTTACCCTATCTTAGACTTTTTGATCTACCATTTTCCTTCAGCGAAATATATTCAATATTCCAAGGTGTCATTTTATGGGGTAGCATGTCCCCCAAACCATAAGTAACATAGGACTTTCACTGTATAGGAGCCAATATAGAAGATTCTATGCCCTGCTGATGGTGCTGAAAGGGGCAAGTTGAGGTAGTGCCACTGGCGGCCAACACAGGTCTGTATAATACTTAGACCAGGATGCAAATGGACAGTGTAGCATCATAATTTTGATGCAAATTCTAAAACACTTGTATTTGAAAATGATAATGAGAAACACCTAATGCAGAGCAATTTAATGTCAAATTTTCAGCTAGATCCCTGGAGGCATAAGCACTACAAGGTACGCAAAAATATCCCTGTTCTAGAATAATTACAACCATTAAAATGAAATATTGCACCTGCAATTAGAAAGAGCCTCATAAAAGTTTACCTCCTTTTTCTCTTAAAAGCTTTCCAATGAAGAGAGATTACCTTAATCCAATGGACCATATTGGAACAACGCTAATTTCATTCATTTTGTTCTGGGTTTACAATAGCCAAACCCACTATGTGATTTTACATATATTAAGAAGTAAGGGGGCGCCTGGGTGGCTCAGTCACTTAAGGTCATGATCTCACAGTTCTTGAGTTCAAGCCCCACATCAGGTTCTGCACTGTTAACGTGGAACCTGCTTGAGATTCTCTCCCTCTCCCTCTGTCTCTGCCCTTCCCCCATGCTCATTCTCTCTCAAAACAAATACATACACTTAAAAAATAAGTAAGATACACAGGTTATATGTTAATAATAACTCAATAAAACTATAAGAGATGAATTAAAAATAAATAGAGTATGTTTACATATAGCGTTCTCAGTTATGGTCTTATCTTAGGAAATTATATTTAAAATAATTTTTAAACTGTGAACTCCTATACAGATAAATGGATAAATTAAGATGACTATTTTAGTACTCTCCCCAGCCTGTCTCTATTATTATTACCCTTGCAAACTGCAGACATTGAAAATGAGTATGAGGAAATGGTTCGGTAAACATTAGGAATTAATGGAAGTGAAAAGATGAGCAGTTGAAATCAGAAAGTTTAGGATTTAAGATCTTGAAGCGGTATACCTTTTTGTCATGGAGGTGTCAAAGTAAACCTAATCTGGCTGTACTTGAAACAATGAAAATTTTTTATTCAGGAACTGCTGCAATAAGGGAAACGAGACCTCAGTATAGAACTGGGCTCAATTCCAAATACAGCAAATTAAAGTGGGGGTTTTTATAGCCCAGGAGTAGGTTCAGGGCTTGGTGTATAAAAATTACTAGAAGGAGACATCAACATTGAGGGGGGGGGAGTCCTGTTAATCCTCCCTAACAGGATTCTTGCTGAGCAGGCCACAGTGACCAGATGTCACAGGGGGACAGTGGAGGTGAGGGTAGGTACCAAAGGTGACCTGATATCAAGGCTGAGAGATTATCTCTAAACTGACTTAGTGGGATTCTTTTTTTTTTTTTTATGTTTTATTTATTTTTGATACAGGAGAGACAGAGCATGAGAGGCGGAGGGGCAGAGAGAGAAGGAGACACAGAACCAGAAGCAAGCTCCAGGCTCTGAGCTAGCTGTCAGCACAGAGCCTGATGCGGGGCTCGAACCCAGAGAACGTGAGATCTGACCTGAGCCGAAGCCAGATGCTTAACCGACTGAGCCACCCAGGCGCCCCGACTTAGTGGGATTCTTGATAAACCTGGGTGATACAAGTATCGACCCAGAAGTCCAAAGTCTAGTCCTAGTCAAGAAAAGGGCTCAGAGAAGCCTGAATAAAATTTAGTTAAGAAGAGAGTCTATGTCCTGGTGGAGAATATTGAAATTGAACAGCTCAAGGTAACTTGACACTTGCAAGTAGGAAAAGTCAGTAAGGTGGATAACATAAGCAGATAACAAGCAACAGGTTAGAAGAAACAGTGAACATGAACTCAGTTGGATGGATATACAGACTTTCAGAGGTCAAGAGAAGACAGTACTAAGAGTGGAATTTGAGATATAACCGCTGATTAACAAAAGAGCAGGTATGTCATATTCTCAAAACCATCTTATTAGAAGTCAATAAGAACTATGGTAAAATTTAGATGTTAGACTCTGACAGACCTGTCTTCTAATCACTGGCACACAATTTGCTTAGTGAATTTGAATGCCACGAACATTGAGTTTCAATCCTTTCATTTAAAAATTTATAAGAAAAATGTCCTAGCGTAATACCCGTACGCAGTGTGCTCAGGAGTGCCCAATTCCTTCCTTTCTTCTCAACCCCAACACATTTTTATTTGCTTATTGTAAGTTTATTCTCATACATATTTTCTTTTTTTCAGCTTATTCTACCACTTTGTTTTGTGGGTAATTATATATTAATACATTCCATATTACAAAAATATGTAACATTTAGCTTACTTTTAAATTTTCTAAAACTAATTTGAGAAGGAAATTATGAGTTTAAAAATTTTGCCCAGTGCATTTTCCATTTAAATTCCTGTCAAGTAGGTTGCTAAGTTATAGGTTGACTTTATCACCCAAAATCTCACATATCCATCTCTTCTCTATTTTTCATACAAATATTATTATTATTTCTAACTTTAGAGATAGAGAACAAACAGGGGAGAGGGACAGAGGGAGAGAGAGAATCTTAAGCAGGATCCACATTCATCTCAGAGTCCAACATGGGGCTTGAACTTACGACCATGGGATCATTTCCGAAGCCAAAACCAGGAGTCACTCAACTGACTGAGCCACCCACGCACCCCTCATATAAATATTATTTTTAAAAATATACATTTACTAAAATTTCACTATGTACAAGAAATTGTGTTTGACATGGCTCAAAAATCAAAACTAAATAAGAACAAGCCTTTGCCACAAGGAACATTTTTGCATTGCTTCACCCTGTAAGGGAGAAAGACAAGTCTTATTTTCTCCACCTGCATAAGAATTCTTATCAAGAATAACTCAATCAGTAGACATTTAAAAAACAACTTCCTTTATACCTCTTCTACTGGATTGTAAGTTGTTTTCCCAGAGTAGCCTACTCTGGAATTCCTCTTGAACGTAGAAGTAGTCTTACTGCTATCTAGAATTAAAAATCATTGTGATTTGAGAAAACAATTATTTTTTTATCCTCCCCGAAGTTCAGGCAAAAATATTATTTAGAAGAGACTTAAGTAAGGTCTGAATCCTACTAGATTTAGGCCAAATCCAGGCTACTATGGGTCATACCTTAGAGAGATTAGCTAATGTCCTATTCTCTTCCTCAGGAGAAATTGGATAGCCAGTGCCCTCCTGAATTTAAAGGGAAATTAATAATTGACCACTGCTTCAAGTGTGGTGTAGTGGTTTTAGTTTTATTGACAAGTCAATTTCTCAATTCACTTAACATTCCTTGCTCTTCTCTGAACTTTTGCCTAATTGTCAACCTCTCTGAGGGCATTGAGGGAATGGAACGGAATACAATATCTTTAATGAAAACCTCACTAGGACTAAACAAAAGAGGCCTTTAACCTTCTTGCCTAATAGTTTGGTGTTTGACACTCTTGGAAGCCATAGCCCCCAGTCTAAGTTAATAATAAGTTTTTCATCTAATATATCATCATTCCAAAAAGGGTATTTGTGATATTGTGATTTATAATAAGAAATATGTATTTGGTCTTTGACCTCATTTTTTGGCTCAACTCTCTTAAAACACTTGGAATTTCCTAAGTGATGAGAGTGATTAAATATGTCTTTTGTAGTATTTTAGGGGAGAAAAATAATTTTCCCTCTACTTTCTTGACTGAGAACTCCCTGTAATAAAAGATTAACAGGAGAAAAACAGAGAAGTTTAGTACCATGTGCACTTTCTATATAATAGGAGATACCCGGGAAAACTGAGTAACTCCCCCAAATGACCAAAGACATAAGCTTCAATATCTCTAGCGAAAACCAAAAAAAAGTTGGGAGTAGGAGAGGCAGTTTATGGGAAGTTATCAGGCAAAGCACAGTAAACAAGGGGTGGTTATTATACAGATTTAAGTCCATGCTGTCTCTATTGATAAATTTCTAGAGTCATTTTCCTCTTTCTGGTACAGAGAGGGAGACAACTTTACACATGGAGATTCTCCTTATAATTGTAAGTGTCCCTTAAAATAACTTCTACTCAGTTCTCAGAGCTTTTCCTATGTATACTGTTTCTTAAATATAATCAGCCTAAAATAATCCTTATGCCAAAGAGACACATTTTGGAATGACAAACTATGTTCCCCTTCATTATCTTAATGAGGCGACTTCTGGACCACACCTAAGAATGAGGACTGGTTGCCAGGAGGGTCACATGTGATTAGAGGGTTGAAGCTTTCAGTTCTACTCCCCTGACCTCTGCAGGGAGAGTGGGGGGCAAAGGGGGTGAAGGTGCTGGGGGGTGAATCAATTGCAAATGGTCAATGACATACTCAATCATGTCTTGAGTAATAAAGGCTCCATAAAATCCTAAATGGAGAATGTTCAAGAGCTTCCAAGTTGGTGAACATCTGAAGATTTGGGGGAGAAAGGAAACTCAGTGAGCACGAAGCTCCATTCTCTTTCCACATACTATGATCTATGTATCTCCTCATCTGGCTACTGATTCATATCCTTTAAAATCGTTTGAAATAAACTAAATAAAGGACTTTGCAATAAACTGGTAAATTCATGAGAAATCTGGTTTCCTGAGTTCTGTGAGTCACTCTAGCAAATTAACTGAACCTATGGAGGGGGCTGTGGTAACCTCGTGCTTATATGTGGTAACCTTCCACGTACAGTCGGAAGTATAGGTGACAACATGGAGCCGCATCTGAAGTGGAGGGCAGTATTGATGAGGGACCATAAGGCAAGCTGAGGGCCAAGGACAAGCCAGCACAACCTCTACCCCTCCATGTGGGATATGTGTGATATTCCTCAGATACTCCTGGCTGGTCAAGAACAAAGAAAAGGGGAAAACAGGTTAAACTGATAGAGTCTCCATTAGTTTACAAATATCTCAATAGCCAATTTCCAGGAACTCCCCGCTATCTCAATGTTAATGCTTTGCTGGAGGGGAAAACCACCTTAGCTTGACAATAGCTAGGCCTCCAGTAATCTGTAAATTTTTTTTTTTGGCATATGGAAATTCCTTTAAGAAACCTCCTCTTGATCTCCCCCAACTCCACAGTACATAAGCAGTCACTGTTCATAACCCCAGTGTAGCTCTTTCTGTCTATGGATCTTTCCCCCATGCTTTAATAAAAATCACCTTTCTATACTAAAGATGCCTTCAAGAAATCTTTCTTGGCCATCAGCTCTGAACCCACACCCACACCTCAAAACCCCACCAGTACTGTGGCACTGAGTCCTTAACCTGTGAAATCTGATGCTCTCTAGGTAGGTAATGTTATAATTGAATTGAGTTCTAGGATAACCCAGCTGGAGAATTACTTGATGGTATGGGGGAATCTTTTCCCCCAACAACACTGGACTTGGTGTCAGAATCTTAGAGGGGAATCAGTTAAGTGCTTAGGTACATATGAGTTTATGTGGTTAAAAGTCATAGTTATGCCTAAATTCTAGGATCAGTGTGCCTAAATATCCATAGTCTTTATGCATAAACAAATGCCTCTGACAGGAAAAGAAGGGTGTTTAATTTGTTTCCAAGCCAGTCCACCATTCCCCAGTGAACAGTCATCTTCCAATACCTGTCTCTAAGTTTTTCCTCTTCTTCCAACTGTAACAACTGCCAACTTGTCAAACGATGCAGCTCTTGCTTCCCCATGGCAACAGATCCCTGCCCTGAGTGACAAGATTTCCATATTGACAACTGGAAAATGTCCCAAATAACTCCAAAAAGCACCTGGAGCTTAGTTTCACATCTTAACATCCAGAAGGAGTCTTTTTTATTATTTCTCACATGTTAAAGTGAGGTTATTTATATACCTCACAACTGATGGTAGGATGACAGCAAGCGAGGCAGAGAGTATTTGAAAGATTCAATAAACTTAGCTTCCCTGGAAATGGTATACTAATGTCTTTCAAAAGATTTGAATGATCTGCGTACAATAAAAATAGCAAGGAATTTCAAGACATCTTTTCATCTAAAATAATGATAACAGCATCTAGTCACCTTAACAACAAAAAAGGTGAGGTTGGAATCATTTGCCATAAAAGACCTCAAGCTTTCCATGTCAAAGTGTAAGTAAATGCAAGAGAACAAGTGAAAAATACATAAGTATTTCTGCTGCAAAATAGGTATCTTTTAATAAAAGACCAAGAGCCATATTTCTTTCTCCCTAATAGCAACTCTTTATCACTAAAAATAGTGTGCTGAGAACTGACAAAGTGGAGTGTTTTTGAATAAGCCTGAATTATAGATAGTGACCTGAATGGGAGCAATGAACATGATTCAGAGCCATGCTCGTTGGCAGTCCCTCACAGGAACCTAGTAATCCTTTGGTTGCCTAATTGGTGCGTGCGCATGCGCGCATGTGTGTAAGTGCAAAATTTTATTTGGGAGATATGATTTCCCTTCCTTTAGCATACAACTTAGAGTCATATTTTCTATCTAGTGACATAGATTTCTCTTTAGACTCTATTAGATTTTTCTAAAACTAGAAATAAGGATGCTGCAATAGATTTTCATAAGACTAGAAATTACTATTCTTTCTTTATATAATTCCCATGTATGACGTGTCTTCTTTTCTTCCAGGGTGTTTTGAAAAATAAATTTAAATATGCTTTCACCACATAGCCTTAACCTATGTTTCTTATCTACAACAGCAAAGACTTTATGGCGATGATTGTGTTTTGTTCTTAGCCAGACAGAGCAAAGGTTAAACTAAATGCTTTTTGATTACTTGACACTGGCTGAAGGCCTCCCTGAAACAGTCAGCAGAATAAATGGCCTCTCACCTCCACCCAAAATTAATGTTTGGATCCTCCCTCCATTTCTGTTGTCCTAAACTGGGAATGTCCATCGTCAAGATTAGTTGACCTGGAGCAGTTAATGAACTACAGAATGTCCTCACTCCCAGCTCTCATTGCTGATTCTTGAGATTCTCCAAAAAAAAAAAGTCAAAAGAAGTACATCAAAGGTGCATATCATATCTACTCTTTCTTGCTGTGCCAGAGAGAAATCGGAATTTTGATGGGTTTGTTCCCTCTCAGTTAATGTGAAATGACGAATTGTGATTTTTTTCTTAATCAATTTTAAAAATTTTAATAAAACTCCCTCATGGTAGCAGATGGTCAATTTCATTTTATGCTTTCTTCTATTAGTGATGGGAAATAACGGTCTTGCCATGGTCTGTACTTGGTCTTTACATGTTTCCCCTTTCTACATTATATGCCACAACTGAATGTAATTGTTTATAGGTCTTAGCCATAGTAGAAGAAAACTTTCTTTCACTCCTCATTGCTTACAGAAGTTAGCATTTTTTTTTTCAAGGATTCAAGACTATATGCTACCCCTGTCTTGAAATGGAACTACTAGCCACTGGATGCTGTATAACTCTACCCCAGAGATTTTCAAGTCAATGTGACTCTGTCCTTAAGGCCTTAAGGGACATTTGGCAATGTCAGGAGACAGTTTTGATTGTCATGAGTAGGGGAGGGGTTGCTACTGGCATTGAGTTTGTCAGATGTCGGGGATGCTGCTAAATATCTTTCAGTGCACAGGCGATCTCCACACTACAAGGAAATATCCAGCCTTAAATGTCAATAGTGATGAAGTTCAAGAAATACTGCTTTTGACTAATTGATCGATGGTACCTGGAAAAAATCTTGCATATTCTTTCTTGTGTCCTTCTTCATGATGTCATTTCAACCCTAATTTACCAGTGTTACAGTGCTGCTCATCTCCCAGGCACAACACATCCCCTGCAGAAAACAGATAGGGCTCTTAGTCTGCTTAGAATGCTCCACTGAACTACATCGTTAACTAGACACGAATTCAAAAGGAGCCATAAAAATGTGGGTTTTTTTTTTTTTTTTTTTTGCTTTTTGGTGGAAATCCTTGCAAATAATAATTATTTAATCATTGAACTGGATTGAGGCAAACTGAACTTCCATGCTGCAAAAAGAGGACTTAGATTTTTAAAGAGCTGAACAATTCTGCATTTAATGGTCTTATTGGGTGGGAAGATAGGTAGCAAAAGAGAAACAGCTCTACCAAAAAAGGGAGGGGGAGAAATGCAGCTTCTGTATCCTATTCCATGCCTCTTGAATAACATTTTAGCATATTGCTTACTACTTTACCTAGTTTCTTCATTAGCATCAGGCAGATATGCTTCAATTTCTTTGCTGATGAGATAGTTCACAAACTTCTGGGATGTTAGCAACAAAATGCCTAAAAGATCATCTAGTCCAATTCCATTAGTTGAAGAGCTGAAGGCCAGAGTAATTACTAATTATAACAGATTTAAGCAGTGGGTTTTTTTTTTGAGTTGTGTGCTAATAATTGTTCTATGAAGTAAGTATCATTACAACATCCCATTAACAGATTGAGGAAACTGGGCACATGGGTGGCTCAGTCAGTTAAGCAACTGAGTTTAGCTCAGCTCTAGAGCTCATGGTTCGTGAGTTCGAGTCTGACATCAGGCTTGCTACTATCACTGCAGAGCCTATATCAGATCCTCTACACCCCTCTTCTCTTCTCCTGCTTGCATGCACTCTCTCTCTCTCTCTCAAAAATAAATAAACATTTTTAAAACAGAAAAACTCTTATAAGAACATAGGTAATATTATAAAAAGTAGGGGTGGGGGTAGCATCTGGATGGCTCAGTTGGTTAAGCTACTCATTTTTTTTCATTTGAATGTTGTAATAAAAAAAACCTAAGCAGTTTATTATGCATACAACAATATGAAATATTGTCCATCTGTTAGAAAAACGGGCTACTCATTTTTGATTTTGACTCAGGTCATGAAATCTGGTTCAAGAGTTCATGCCCCAGGTCAGGCTCCTCCTCACTGATAGTGAGGAGACTGCTGGGATTCTCTAGCTCTTTCTCTCTCTCTCAGTCCCTCTCACACACATGCACTCCCTCTCTTTCAAAATAAATAAATATACTTAAAAATTTATAAAACAGATCATGAATCTGAGACCCAGACAGGTTAAATAACTTGTCCAAGATCATAATGCTCATCAGTGATAGCCTGCACCTCCAACTTCAGCCATGGAGCTCCAGTGTGTATCTCTGAAGCTGCATACTCCACTGTTACTCCATTAAAATTTTTTCCATGGCCAAATAACAATTTAGAAAGAGAGCAATAATGAAAATTCAGGCATTCTCTCTCCAGATCTAGTGTTCATACCACTCTGTAATATTGTCTCTATTTATTATAATAATTCTCTGTAGAAATAAAATGAAAGCTTTATCTCAAAAACAGAGAAGTCATATAGAATCAAACTTTTATTTGCATAATAAAGCATATGTATGCTTACTGAATTAACGCCTAATATAGTTGATCACCAAAGTACCTTATAAAGGAAACTCAGTAACTATGAAATAAACAATTTTTTTTCTAATTCTGTTTTTTAAATGTCCTGTATCTTAAGAATTATTTATTTGGCATATGCAAAGTTCAGAAAAACAAGCACATATCTAGAATGTAAACTTTCTAGTTTAAAATTGAAAAGTTCATTGTTAATGAATGTGAGGTAGATCAGTGTCTTACAGACAATATATTCAGAATACTGACTAGAAATGTTTTTATTTTTACTTATTAAATAATACACTTCAAACATTCTTTGATTTGTAAAGTTTCACTATTTGCAAATTCTTTGAGTCCCTTTCCTTAGGCATTTCTTTTTTTTTTTTAACTTTTTTTTACATGTATTTATTTTTGAGAGACAGTGAGACAGAGCTTAGGCAGGGGAAGGGGCAGAGAGAGAAGGAAACACAGAATCTGAAGCAGGCTCCAGACTCCAAACTCTGAGCAAGCTGTCATCCATAGCCCAATGCAGGGCTCGAACACACGAAATATGAGATCATGACCTGGGCCGAAGTTAGATGCTCAACTGACTGAACCACACAGGCACCCTATCCTTAGGCATTTCTTATAGTTATTTCTTAGATGACTTGATCTTACAACATTCTTTGTGTGGGAAAAATGTATTCCTAAAATTAAAAAAACTGAGCAAATTGCAAAATGTCTTCCTCCTGAAGAATCAATGTATACATGAGAATATTACAAGGTTTTGAGGGTTTTACATTCAAGAGATTTGAATGACTTGGCCTAAGCCACCATTTACCAATTTAACTTGGCTAAATATTTTTCCTTACATAGTACATATTAGTGTGCCCCAAACACATGATTTTGGTAATATAATTCTGCAAATACTAATGTAGTGCAAAGCATGACTATGAGAGGCAGATCAGGGAATAAGAGGCAAATTGGGTAAGAAGAGCAATATGGACGAATGATGCAATTCATCTTTCCACTCCATAAGGAAACCCCACTACATAGCATCTGACAGGAGGTTTTCCTTTTGACCTTATGAGGGACAGCAAAGTTACTAGCACATGAGGTAGCCTATCACATTACAAATGCCTTAGACCATCATTGGACAGCCTCCATAATCTGACCAAATCCAAATTTATCCATTCACATCAGGTCCTTGTTCTCCTAACCCTTCCTTATGCCAAATGTGAGATACTCTTTGTCTAAGAAACCATGTCTATCAGATCTATCAGGTCTTTTCATCTTCGTGATATACCATATATTTGATATTTGATTGGATTTTCCAAATTATTTCACTCTAATTCTTTAATATGCTAAGTCTTTTTTCTCTAAATCTTACATATGATTCCATGGCAAGTTTATAAACAATGTTGGAACAGGTTAAAGAATAGATGTCTGTTTATCACTGGCCCAGGATTAAGCACAAAACAAATAATTAATGTAAACTGTCCAAGCAAATTAGGTAGATATGTTCCAAAAGTAGACTATGTCATTTTATTTCATTTTTATGTTTTTTATTTATTTTTGAGAGACAGAAAGATACAGCATGAGCAGGGCAGGGTCAGAGAGAGAGACACAGAATCTGAAACAGGCTTCAGGCTCTGAGCTAGCTGTCAGCACAGAGCCCGACATGGGGCTCGAACCCACAAACCGTGAGATCACGACCGGAGCCGAAGTCAGATGCTTAAGTGACTGAGCCACCCAGGCGCCCCAACAAAGATATTTTAAAAACATTGGTTTAAACAGTTAAATGTGTTTCTCTACAACAGGAAGATGTAAAGCTTTTAATATGCTAATATGCATCCGAGAATCTCCAAGAAATGTGTATGGGAATCAGGGTTTCGAAGCAGTTTGACAGCAGAATGGGAAAAAAAATTATTCTTCCAAGATTCTCTCATAGGAATTGTACTCCTTGGAAAAGTCTCTGGGGTAAAGGAAAGAAAAATTGCAGTTCAAATCGTATGGATTTCACTTCCATAAGAGGGCTTCATTAACAGATTAGAAAAGAAAAAATAACTGTGAATGACTTAATTTTAGTGATGCTCAGTACAGCCCTGCAATTTATACTGAAAGAAGTGAAAACTTTTAAGGTGAAGAATTCAGATTTTTAAAAATGTTTTAAAAAACCTATAGGAAAAGCATTTCTCTTAGCTTTGATGAATGCAACTTTAAACATCTGTTCAAGTGAACTTATTTAAGATTCCAGGGCCCATTTTGCAATTCTGAGCACTGTTATCCACTCTGAATAAATGTTTCCCTCCCACCTATCTCCCTTTAGAATGTCAACTGAAAGAGGTATTTCCACTTCGTGTTGTAAACCATTATGGTTATTGTTCCTATTAAGCAATTGATCCATTAACTTTCAAAAGTGATGCATTCCAATAATGGATAAAATATTTGCTTTTCTATAATCTCATTAAGAGATCTCTGGAGTCTTCTGAAGGGATTTAGTGATTACAAGTGCTATGAAGGCGTAGCTGGGAAAATAATAGACAACACACTATTATAATTACAAGCATGCTCTTAATCCTTTAGGGTTTACGAAGTGCCTTCACAAATTTGATCCTCAATCGTTGTGAAATAAGAGAGGTATCAATGTCCTCATGTGTCAATGAGAAATTTAAGTTCCAGAAACTACCTAAATTCACACAAATAGAAGTTAGTAAAAATAGAGTTTGTTTTTGTTTCTAAAACTCCTACACTTAATGCTGTTTCATGATTTGTGTAAAAAATTGAATTATAGCTCAGAATGATATCTTTTTCATTTTAAGAGAGGATCATTTCTAAATATATAAATAACATAAAATATCAGGACAAAAATGAAGATGAATCCTTCACACATCCTATTTTTCTGTTTGTTTTTAAACAGATTGGGAAGAGTTGATGATTTTCAAATTCGCTCTTTTTAAAAAATTTTTTAACATTTATTCATTTCTGAGAGAGAGAGAGAGACTGAGAAAGGGAGGGGACAGAGAGAGAGGGAGACACAGAATCTGAAGCAGGCTCTGGGCTCTGCTCTGAGCTGTCAGCACAGAGCTAGAGTGGGGAGGGGAGGCACTGCGCAAACCCACCAACTCTGAGATTATGACCTGAACTCAAGTTGGACACTTAACTGACTGAGCCACCCAGGTGCCCCTTAAATTTGCTATTTACACTGAGCAGTGGGCTCAAGTACTTCTGACAGGGTTCGTACCCTTCTTTGAGTAAAATACATGTTTCTTCCCTGAATCTGTGCATCTGAATCACTGATAGAATGCAGGTCGGCAGAACTTAAGAAGGAAGGAAAGAAGGAAAGGAGGAAGGAAGGACGGATGAAAAATATAGAAATGCAGAGGCCTATCCTTCTCCTAAAACGGCAATAGTTGTGTCTCCCTTTCTCACATCTTCTTCCCAGCCTGTCATCCTATCCTTTAACCCCAACTCGTGTACTATATAAACCTTCCTCATGTGAACTTCGTTCCTGGCTGTGTGAGGATCTGTTTTACTATGTTACTCCTGTGTTCGTTCCCTTCGCATTGATGTTTAGTGCAAAAGAAATCATTTCTCTGCCAAGAATATTTGTAGCTATTAGTAAAAGGAACTATATATCAGGGAATTTATAGGAAAGACACTTATTTAAGGATTTGCGGCTATACAGTCCATAGTTCTTGTACATGCTCTTGGCAGGTGTTTGATTTTGTTGCCATGGCAGACCATATGATATGTCCTCATTTACTAAATGTATTTTTCACAAGCTACTAGGTTACTTTTTAGTAAAGAGAGTGGCAAAGGATGGCTTGGATTTTTATTTTCTAGATCTACCATTCTATGTCTCTTATCATGAGTGTCAATACAAAATAAAAATATCTAATGGTGTCTAATATGACAGATAATATGAGACACTCAGGTGATAATAAATTCATAAAATCCAAAATAGAAACTAACTTGAGAACTACTGAGTAAGGGTCTTTTTCCATTTTAAATGCTGATTTCTTAAGATCACATTGCTTCCTATATAAAATACGCTCTTTCTCTCCTTGTACTGAGGTTACCCTTTTAAACATTTGGGTGATTCAAAGGGAAGGCTCCAGCATCTAACTACTGGAGAAATTGCATAGTTGTCCTATTTCTAAATTATGATAATGGAGTAATGCTTACTTTATAATAAGGGGTGAAGAGGCAAATAAGCACCATGCAAGAAGCCATGGTGACTAGTATATAATAATTAATAAAAGTTAGTTTTATTATTATATGTCCAACAAGCTTAACATATTAATATAAGTACTACCAAGAGAGGTTTATGAATCAATAATTATTAATATCACATAATTAACAGTAAATCTTAGTTTCTCATTTATCTCAAGCACACCTTCCTAGAGTGTACATATTTTTCTGAAGAAAAGAAATAGTGCTAGCTTAAACTGGGAAATATTTCTAAAATATAACACTGCATCATTCATCAGACCATAATTTACAGACAGTAAAGAGATGTTTAGGGAAGTCTAACTCCTTTTAACATCTTGAAATATACCATAATCATAAAACCTACAAAAAATAAAGCAATTATTAAAAAGTATAATAAATTACCAGATTGGGAATTAAAGAAAGCATTAGTCATATAAAAATAGGAACTCTACATCCAGATAGGGTGCCTGGGCTAAGGGACTTCTAGGAAAAACCTTATAAAGACAGTAAAATTTAAGACCTATTGGATATATAGGAAAGAACTAGATAAAGAGAGCATGATGGAGGGTGAAATTTCTGAGTAAAGGCAAGATTGATATTTCAAGGAGAAAGTAACATGTGAAGACTTAGAGGTAAGAAGACATTCATTCACTGAGAACTCAATGAGTTTCAGTCTCACTGGAGTAGAGAGATGGATGTAGAGCAAGAGGAGAGGTGAGGTGGTAGAAAGAACTGGCTTCAAAGAAGTACACTTGTTTAAGATTTTGGAGGTCCCTGAGGTCCGCGATCTAATTTGCATTTTATAAAGAAACACGCTCAAGGTGGAGGAATAGACAGGAAAATAAGGCATAAAACAAAGTCAGCAAGACCAGTTAGGAGGTGGAAGTAATAACCCAGAAAAGAGATGATGATAGGATGAAGGAGTAATGGGTAGATGACAGTAGGATGGGGAGAAATACATATGATTGCTGTACTGAAGGACAGAAGTCCTCCAAGATAGGAATAGTACTAGTGAAAAGAGAGAGATTACCACTGACATTCTATTTTGTTTTTTAAAATAAATGCAGATCATATGATTTCACTCATATGTGGATTTAAGAAACTCAGCAGACGAACATAAGGGAAGGGAAGGAAAAATACGATAAAAACAGAGAAGAAAGCAAACCATAAAAGATCCTTAAGCACTGAGAATACATTGAGGGTTGCTGGATGCGGGGGTGGCGGCATGGGTTAAATGAGTGACAGGCATTAAGGAGGACACTTCTGGGGATGAGTGCTGGATGTCATATGTAAGAGATGAATCACTGGGTTCTACTCCTGAAGCCAAGACTACACTGTGTGTTAATGAAATTGAATATTAAAAAAATAAAATAAAATGTAATATAAAATAAAATAAATGCAGAGTATGATGAAAGTGTCAGTGGCTGAACACAAAGAGACATGAGAGGTATGAGAGCATGTGGAATTTTACACACGTTGAGCACCATAGTATGAATGAGAGAGGATGAACAAGGAGGACATCTAGCATTTTTCCAATTCTGAGGAAAGAAGGGAAGAAACAATGAGCCTGCTTCACATGGGTAGGTTTAAAAATTAGTTTTCATGAGCTCATGGTTTGCTCTGAACACCCCGTGCCCCATAACACCTGAACCCACCTAGACAGTCTCATTTTTCCAACCCTTCTCTCTCCTCATGATTTAAGACTGGAGATACAGGGAGCAAAAGAACTGAATGGAATTTGTTGCAAATGGGGCTCCATATGGCCTGGTGACAAGGGAGGGAGGAAAGAACTACTCTTTGCCTGGCTGTTTGCTAGCTGTCAGTTTTGGACATTCTTGGGCATTGCGTTTAACATTAACCTCAATAAGACATTGTGCAGCCCAAGGTTTATTCCCGCTCAAGAACTCAGCATCTCATGCTGGCTATATTTTTGTACTTGAGTCGTTTTAGGTATTATCCCTGCAAATGCCTCTCTCCTTATGCCTATAGGTAACTGAGGTCTTTATTTCATGCAACAATGTTCTAACTTATTCCCTTGTCATTTTGAGCTCAGGGTAGATTTTGCATGGAAGAAAGACTTCACAGAGTTTTATGTTTATTTTAAATTTAATTTTCTGAAGTTACAAATTCAAACCCTTGTCAAGTACTTAAGTTAATTAGCAAATTCTATTCAACTTGTAAATCTAGAAGAACAGTCATCTTTAAAGGGACTTTGAATATGACTTCAAAACTTTTAAAGAGACTTTATAAATGAAACATATTTTAAGTTAATTTTAAGCATTTTGATTTTCTGAGAAAAACCCTTCCCAAGTATTAGGGACTTTTATAAATCCAAAAAATTGACATAAATATGGCACAATTTAAGTTTGTATAATGTGCTATACATAAACTTAGCAAGATTTTATCTTACATTATCGTTCTGAATTAGTTACTCAATAAAATTTTAAATTGGATTTACAGGGCTGTCACTCAAACATACTAGATTCTATTCAATTTCACACACACACACACAACCAACATATAGAGCCCATCCCAAGATAATATCTTAATTTAATTCTCTTAAAATATCTTCATATTTTATTCTAATTAACCCTAGGTTGAAAGATGCATACACACTAAGAAATACATGCATATGGCACAAGGAACATCTACATGGCCAGCAATTTTTGCTGGTCAGGATCTCTGGACTTCAGAAATCTGTTTCAATTCTCACTGTTAGAAACTATGTCAAATGTCATCCCAGATACTTTTGAGTATTGTCTCATCACCTTTTTACTGAGTGAATTCTGGTTGGCAACCTTGATCAGACAGACTAGACTCTGTTTGGAGCTGTTACATTAATACAATGTTACATAATACAATGACGGATATGATCATATCACCATATAGGTCCAACTCCTGGTTACCAACATACAATTATCTTACCATTCTTCCTACATACAGAAGTCTGTAGCTCCCACCATGGGTGATAACTGAGACTGGGTTTTATAATTATTTATCTCTTTATATATGCACAATTATTTTAAACAAATACTAAAGATATTAATCTTAATAAAATAGTAAAATAAAATATCTTTCTGACTATGCTGAAGATTATTCAACTCCATGGAATCATGATTTTGCTCAATCCTTTATATTTTCAGAACTATACAACTCTTATGGATGTTAGCATTTAGAACTCATTTCTAAGGTCCCAAAGAGTTCTATATCAAGAAATATCATAGTCAAACTTCCTAAACTAAAGAGAAAGAAAAAATTCTTGAAATCTGTGAAAAAGAAATAACATGTTACCTATAAAGGGGACATTTTTGAATGAGAGAGGACTTCTCATCAGGAAACCAAGATGTCAAAGGAAAGTGCCCTGACATTTTTCAAGTGCTGATGAAAGAGAATTATCATTACAGAATACAATTGAACTATATTGAACTACATAGTCAATATTTCCACTTGGATGCTTTTTTTGCACTTCAAATAATATTTTTCCAAAACTGAACTCATTACCCTTGTCTATATCTTGCCACTTCCAGGGTTCTCAATTCAATAAACGTCACTACTATTCACAAATTGCTCAAGACAGAAATCTAATAGTAATGCATGACATATCCTTCTTTCTCTAATCATGCATAATCAATTACTTGTCAATGCTACTCCCTATGTGTATTTTAAATCTCCAATTTTTTCTTTCATCCTACTAAAACGGATCTCTCAGTTTCAACTATTTCTTCCTGCAGACTATACCTCTAAAGTATTTTATACTTTTTAAAAAAGACAAGTCTGATCACTATAGCTTTGAGCTGGATTACAAAAATCTTTCTCTAACATTAAAAGTTGTAATCTATTTTTCCACCCTTTCAATTCGGGTGGGTTATGTGACTTACTCAGCTAATGGGACATTAGCAGGCATGCTAATAGCAGAATCTTGACAAGTTCTTATACATGGGAGCTTACTTCTCATAGCTCTTGTAACACTTTCACCTCCATGTAAGAAAGCTCAGTTCAGTCTGCTGAAATGTGAAGGGACATGTGAATAAAGACAAACTGTCCCAGGACAGACCTTTTACACCAATCAGTCCCCAGCTATTATAACAATTCACCAAAGATGCAGGAGTAAAACCAGCTGAGAACCAGAGGTGGAGGGGGGGACTTCCCTACTGCCCAAATTGCCAATCCGTAGAGTTATGAACTAATTAAATGGTTGTTGTTTTAATCTACTAAGTTTTGGGGTGGTTTGTTTTTCATTAAAAGCTTAATGGTACAAGTTTCTTTACTAAAACTTATTAACTGTTTCCCTCTTACCCCTTAAAATACATTGCTGACTCAAGGAAGAAAAGGAGAGAGACTGCTAAAATGAAAAAGTACTCAAAGAAATAATGGTTGAAAAATCCCCAAATTTGGCAGCAGACATGAATCTAAAGAAACAAGAAGCTGAACAAACCCCAAATAGGATAAAACCCAAAGAGTTCTATATCAAGAAATATCATAGTCAAACTTCCGAAAATAAAAAGAAAGAAAAAATTCTTGAAATCTGTGAAAAAGAAATAACTTGTTACCTATAAAGGGGACATTTTTGAATGAGAGAGGACTTCTCATCAGGAACCGAGATGTCAAAGGAAAGTGCCCTGACATTTTTCAAGTGCTGATGAAAGAGAATTATCATTACAGAATACAATGTCCATGGAGAGTATCCTAGAGTAATGAGAGGAAAAATCAAAACATTCTCAGGTGAAGATAAATTAAAATGCTTTTTGACCAGTAGATTTATCCTAGAAGAATGTAAAAGTAAACTCTTTTAAACACACAAGGAACATAGGTGAATGAATTTTAGAACATCAAAGTAACAAAAAACCAACTTGGTAAGGCAAAATATGGATAAATATAAAAGATTCATCTTCTCTTGAGTTTTCAAATTATACTTAAAGAGTGATACAAAAATACAATTCTTTTTGATATGGTTCTAAAAGTATATAGAAGAAATATTTAATACAATTATAAATGTAGAAGAGTAAGAGTAGTAGAGAGAGATGAGATTTCTATGCTTTATCTGATTGGTAGAATCATGATACTCTGGACTGTGATAAGTTGTGTATATATAATATAATACCTAGAACAACCACTAAGAAAGTAATGCAAAGAGACACATTCAAAAGCACTTAAATAAATCAAAATGGTATTTTAAAATATGTTCATGTAAACCACAGAAAGCAGAAATTTTGAAACAAAGATACACAAAGAAGAGAGAAAGCAACAAAATTAAATTGCAGATTTCAGTCCTAAGATAACAATCACTATATGAAATGTAAATGCCTAATTTCACCAAGAAAAAGACAAAGATTGACAGAGATTAAAAATCATGACTCATTTATATACTATCTCATAGAAACTCATTTCAAATATAAGGATAGAGGCAGATTGAAAACAAAAGGGAAAAAAGACATATCATTTAAGTATTAATAAAAAGAAAGCAAGAGAAACTATGCATTTATTAGGTTAGATATCAGGGCAAAGAAAATTATTTAAGACAAAAAGGGATATTATCTAATGCTAAAATTGTTGATTCACCAAGATATAGCAATCCTATATGTGTATGCATCAAGAAACAAAACAGCAAAAAATGATAGAGCTGAAGGAGGAATATACCCACAAATATAGTTGGAAACTCCAAAACTCTTTTCTAAACAAGTGATAGAACAATTAGAAATTAGCAAGGATATAGAAGAAACTCAACAATACCATCAACCAACAGGATCTGACACTTTTAGACCACTGTCAACAATAAAATGCATATTCTTTTTTTTTTTCATTTTTTAAAATTTATTTTTGAGAGACAGAGGGAGCACGAGCATGGGAGGATCAGAGAGAGAGAGAGAGATATACAATCTGAAGCAGGCTCCAGGCTCTGAGCTAGCGGTCAGCACAGAGCCCAGTGCAGGCCTTGAACCCACGAACCGTGAGTTCAGCTGAGCCAAAGCTGGATGCTTAACCGACTGAGCCACCCAGGTGCCCCAGGATGCATATTCTTTTTAAGAGCTCAGGAATCATACACCAAGATAGACTATACATAGTGCCATAAAACAAACCTCATCACCTTTAAAGATTTGAAATCATACAGAGTGTGTTCTCTGACCAAAATGGAATCAAATTAGAAATCAATAGAGGCCCCTGGGTGACTCAGTTGGTTCAGTGTCCAACTTTGGCTTAGGTCATGATCTCGCAGTTTGTGAGTTGGAGCCCCACATCAGGCTCTGGGCCAACAGCCCAGAGCCTGGTGCCTCCTTCAGATTCTGTGTCTCCCCCTCTCTCTGCCCAACCCATGCTGATTCTCTGTCTCTTTCTGCCTCTCAATAACAAATAAAAACATTAAGAAATTTAAAAAAAAGAAATCAATAACAAAACGACAACAAACATTTGGAGACTAAACAAAACCCTTGGGTTTTGAATCCTTGGGTCAAGAAGAAGATCTCAAGGGATATAAAAAAAAAGGCATTTAGCTGAATGAAAATGAAAATAAAACACGTAAAAATTTATCATTGCAGCTAAAACAGTGCTGAGAGGGAAATGAATAACACTAAAATGCATATTTAGAAAACAGGGGAAGTTTCAAATCAATATTTAAGTTCCCACTTCAAGAACCTAAGAAGAAAACAGAATAAACTCAAGCATGCAGAAAGAGAAAATTATACTGATAACAGCAGGTACACGTGAAATTGAAAATTGAAGGACAATAGTGAAAACCAATAAGATAAAACTGGTTCTTTGGAAAGATCACTAAAATTGACAAATTTCTAGGATGATTGACAAAGAATAAAAGAATAAGGACACAAGTTGCCAACATTAGAAATGACATGAGAGACATATAAGTATAGGTACCAATAAGATAATAAAATAATACTGGAAACAACTCTATACATAAGTAGGAAACTTAGATGAAATTCTTTGAAAAACACAAAGCTCACGAAGTATGAAATATTTTATTTGATTGGCTTGTAAGTATAAAAGAAATTTAATTCATAATTTAAAAATTTCCTCCAAAGAAACCTCGAGATTTCAAGGTCAGCATGGCTTCACTTGAGAATTCTACAAAATATTAAGAGAATTAACACTAATTTTACGCAATTTCTTTTGGAAAATATAAGAGGAAGGAATGCTTCCCAATTGACTGTATTAAGCTATTATTACTCTGATACCACAATTAGTAAAAGACAGAAAAAAAGAAGAAAACCAATAGCACTTATGAATATAGATGCAAAACCTATTAATAAAATATTAGCATACACAATTCAGTGATATATAAAAAAAGATTATACTCCATAACCAAATAGAATTTATGCCAGGGATAAAAGCTTTTTTTAATATTCCAAAATTGATCAGCATAATCCTCCATAGTGAAAGGCTAAAAAAGGATATCACATCATATTAATGTCAAGTGCGGAGAAATTACTTGACAAAATCCAATGCCCATTCAAGATAAAATATCTCAGAAAACTAAGAGAAAATGGGAACATACTTAATTTGATAAAGGGCATCTACAAAATATCTACAGATGACAGTATACTTAAAGGTAAAAGACTTTAAAAACAGTAACAATATCAGAATGTCCACATTTACCACTCCTATTCAACATGGTGCTGGGAGTTTTAGCCAGTGTAGCAAGGCAAGAGAGGCATTTCTATCAGTAATGAAAACATAAACAGAAAATGAAAAGGCTACCGTACCATTTAAAATCACTGAGGACGGGGGGATGAAAGAAAGAAATTTGTAGATGCAAATCTAATAAGCATGTATAGGTTTTGAAAAGTACAAAAGTACAATAAGCATGTATAGGACTTGAATGAGGTCAAATATAATCCATATAAATGGAGAGGTGCAACATGTTCATTGTTTGCAAGATTTAAAATAGCAAAAACGCCAAAGGTCCCTAAATTTATATACATGTTTAATGCAATCCAAACAAAATCCTAGTGGAATTTGTTATAGATATAAACAGTTTGTTTTTAAATTTATGTCAAAAAGCAAAATGAAGCTAACATTTTTTGCAAGGGAAGAGTAAAAGAATTCATCTATGTCAGTTCAAGACCTATTACATGGCTATAGTAATCAAGGCAGTGTGTTATTGGCAAGAGGGATAGACACACAATGAGTGAACAAAGAAATCAACACACGTAAGCATTGCTGATTTTTGCAAAGATATAAAATCAATTCAATGAAGGAAAGACTTTTCAGTAATTGGTACTGGAAAAATTGGACTTCTATAGGCAGAAAAAAAAAATAAACCTGGACTTAAGTCTTTTATGTCATACAAAAGTTTATTCAGTGTGGATCATGAACTCAAATGGAAAATATAAAACTTTTATAAAACGTTCAGAAAACAACACTGAAAAACATCTTCAGTATCTAGGACTAGACAAATCATGCAAAACATCATGATCCATGAAAGTAAAGGTTAATGTCAAACCTCATCAAAAAATTTTTTTGCTCTGTCAAAGAACCCTTTTAAGAGAATAAAAAGCCAAGAGGCACTTGGGTAGCTCAGTTTGTTAAGCATGTCTGACTTGGTTTCGGCTCAGGTCATGATCTTGCCGTTTCATGAGTTCAAGCCCTACATATGGCTCTATAATGGTAACACTGAGGTTGCTTGGGATTCTCTGTCTCCTTCTCTCTCTTCTTCTCCCCTACTTGTGCTGTCCCAAAAATAAACAAATAAACTTCTAAAAAAAGAAAGAATAAAAAAACCAAGATATGGACAGGGAAAGAAAAAAATAGAACATGCAAATAAAACTCTCAAGACACACATTAAAATAAAAAATCTATTTAGAAAACAGACAAAATACATGAAAAAATATTTCATTACAGAGAACATACAGATAGAAAATAAGCATATGAAAAGATGTTCAACATTGTTAGTCATTAAGAAGGTACAAATTATAGCCATGATGAATTATTTCTACGTACCTATCAAAATGGTTAAAATAAAAAATAGTGACATTACCAAATGCCAAATTGGTCTTTTCTTACTCTTTTTTTATTTGGAAGTAGAGGTAGAAGAATATTTAATGTATCTCCCTATATAGACTTGTCACACCAAGATCATCTCTGTTGCAGTTTGAGGATGGTTTTCTAGAAGAGTTTGCTCCCAATTTATAATCTGGAACTTGATATATGCATGACCTGCAGGGACTTCCAGTGATTCCAAGGTTAGGGAGAAGTAACATAGAATACTCACAAGGTGGCTTGGTGTATTCGTAATCTATTGCTATTTAACAAATTACTCCAAAACTTGGCACTTTCAAAACAAATATTTATTATCATAGTTTCTGTTGTTCAAATACCCAGGCATGGCCTATGTAGGTATCTTCCTGGCTCAGGGTCTTTCATGAGGTGGGAATCAAGCTGTCAGCTTGACTTCACTGAAGATCTGTAGCCTCTACTAGCCTTTGGCGCACTTTCAAACTTACTCATGCAGGCTCTGCTCATCATGAAACACTGGACTGAGTCAAATCCCCATACATTCTGACCTCTTTGCTGCTTTTGTATGTGCATTTCTCTCGGACTAACACCCAACATGCCCCATGGCTTTCCCTAGAGTAAGCAATCCAAGGAAAAGAGAGAGAGACAGAGAGAGAGAGAGACACACACACACACACACACAGCACAGAGACGGAAAGAGAGAGAGACAGAGACAGAGACAGAGACAGAGAGATATTACCCCACTCCCAACTTAGAAACTGCTAAACTCATGTTCATATATGAGAGTCCTAGGTGAGGTGGCTCTGACTCCAAGATTTCTACTAAGCTCATAGACTGTGGGCAACAGCTGGCAGTTGAAACAGCATGCAACTCACCCATTCGATACTTCAGAGAGGCAAAAAGAATGTGGTGGCTTCCCAGAGAATTCCCTGTGCTGGAGGGCTACTGACGCTGCCCAGCTCAAGAACCATCAAACGTTCTTTGAGATCCGTTGCAACAGAGCAACAGAGGGTGATGTGACAACCCCAGATGCCAGAAGTCACAGAAGATAACAATGAATAAACCATACAACTTCATGCTCCCTCAGCCTCAGACACAGATGCCCCTTCCTCCCTGTTTTCCTTGTTTTCAGACAAAGAGCAAGCATGGTGAATTGAGGGGAAGCTCAGAAAAAGAACCTCGAATTCTGAGCAATGACTGTGAGAATAACACTTGAATGTGATTGCATATTTCCTAAGAGAATCTGATATTTTATTGCCCAGGGTAGAATAAAGCTACTGGTTTAGATTGAATTTGCCTGGTTGGTGTAAAAATAATTTATTCTTAGCTGAGCAGAAAAGGGGGTATGAAAATGTTCAGTTATTTAAAAAAGGAAAGTAAGTTTTTAATCTTTCAAATTAGCTGGAATGACCATTCAGTCAGAGTACATCATTTAGCACCTAATTCACTGTACTGTGGCTTAACTTAATGACTTACCTGTACACATTCTAATCCCCAAGTTAAAATTATGGAAATCAAACATCCAAACTAATTTTGCATTTACTCACTCTCCTCTCTATGGCATGATTTATACATACATAGAAATTTATTAGAACATAATACACATATTGTACATAATAATATATTATATGTATACATATATGTTGCTAATATGTATATTACACATGCATATTATATATAATAATATAACATGTGTATACTATGGTCTAATAATGATGTTGATCAGGGGCGCCTCAGTGGCTCTGTCAGTTAAGCGTCAGACTCTTAATTTTGACTCAGGTGATGTCTCGGGATTGTGACATCGAGCCTCAAGTAGGGCTCCATGCTGAAGATTCTCATTCCCTCTTTCTCTGTTCCTCCCCTGCTCAGGTGTGTGTGTGTGTGAGAACTCTCTCTCTCTCTCTCTCTCTTTTTCTCTCTCTCTCTCTCTCAAACAAGTATGATCAGAATAGAGCAAAAGTATATTTATTTTAAAAATTATGTAAATTAATTGACACCTTCCTCTAGTCTCTTAAGGTAGGTTCATCTCTCCTTGATAATAGTAAGGGCGATGTGGATCGGTTCAGGCAAAATTGTTACATTTACTGGCAACTTATGCCAAGTCACAAAAGCTGCTAGATAATTATATTCTACTAGTTTTCGTTTAGAAATGATTGATAAGTTAATCTTTTGCTGTATAACAAATTACTCCCAAATTTAGAAGCTTAAAATGGTATTTGTTGGGTTTTTTTAATTTAATTTTTTTTTCTTACTTTAGAGTGACAAAGAGAGCATGCTTGAGTGTGGGGGGTGGGTGGGAGGGAGGGAGAGAGAACCTAAAGCACAAGCAAGGAGCCTAATGTGGAGTTTGATCATGCGACTCTGGGATCATGACCTGAGTTGAAGTCAAGAGTCCAATGCTCAAACAACTGAGCCACCCAGGCACCCCAGATTTATTGTTTCAAGTAAATAAATGTTTATTATTGTACAATGTCTGTGGGTCAGGGATTAGGATGTGGCTTAACTGAGTACCTCTGGCTGAAGACTCCTGATGAGCTGTCATCCAGAGCTATGGGCTCACGTGAAGGCTCCTTTGGAGGTGGAGGGATTTGCTTCCAGTTTTGTGAGACAGAGACAGAGAGAGACAGAGAGAGAGCTAGGAAGTATGTCTGGGACATGCACCATAGCATTTTTATAACCAAATCTCAGAAATGGTAGCTGTCACACAACCTCTGCCATATTCTATTCATTAGAAGTAAGTGAATAATTTCATCCCACATCCAAAGTGAGGAAATTACACAAAGGCATGAATATCAAGAAGTAGAGATGATTTGGAGCCGTTTTAGGAGCTGCTGACCATACATTTATTTCCGGAAGTGATCCCACAGTGCAACAAGTTAGAAGAATGTAATTGATAATTATTTTCTTTTACTTTGGTCACAAACACATAACAGGGAGGAAGAACCAGCTAATACTACTGCCAAGTGGCTGTTAGTGATGCCCGATGTGACCTCACACTGTATTCAACTCAAATCCCTTCTGTCACCCCCTCCAAACATGAACTTCTGGTATCATACACCGTGTGCCTCCTACGCATGTTTCTATTAGCCTGTGGTTTTACTCATTATAATTGCATTAATGAAACCAACAAGAATGGCAAACACATAATTCTGTGCATCATGTGCCATCCTAAGCATTTCATGTGTCAAATACTCCTCCCCACAGCATCAGAGAGGTAATGTATTTTTACACACCTTTTATTGACAAGGGAGGAAAGTGAGGCATAGTGATGATAAGGCTCTTGTTCAAAATCGTAGAAATGGTAAGTTTTGGAGCTTGTTTGAGATGCAGGAAGGCTCTTCTAAATCACTGTACATTTCTCATGCCAGAAGGACACTCTGCATCTGAGGAAACTGCAGTTTGATCTCAGCCAGGCCCTATGTTCTGGTTGGCTAAATTTAAACTGGGTCCTTGGCACAACCTCAATCCTCTGGCCACAAGGATGAAATCATTCAGCAACTTTCTCGTCATTTCTCCTGTATCGTAACACTTCTTCCTAGGCTGGCTAGCTATGTGGCTAGCATCCACTTGCCTTTCTTCTGTTAACATGCCCCAGTTTTCCTACCTCCAGTCCACATAGTTTGGTGGGATTTTTGCTTTGCACCTTCAAAAATAAGGGTGTTCAAATGACCAAGGAGAACCAACCTCATATTCCACCCTGGACACATTGATTTATTCAAGGCTGGGGATGGGATACAAGCTACATGACACCATTTCAGGAATTTGTGGTAATTATCAAGGAAGAAATGCTTTTTCTGCCAAAGAAGTCAGTATAAAGAGCAATCTAGAGCTGGCCTCTCAGAGTATAGAGACACTGAATAAGAATAAAGCCAAAAAAGACAAAAGCATAACTGAGCTATAAGCAGAGCAAAATTCAGTATCCTGTAGTATTTTGGCATCAAATCGGGGCTTGATGAAAAGCCTTACCCCTAAAGTCATTACATTTCCATTACTCTTAAGCTTTTTGGATGAATTTCCATACCCAACAATCACAAAGCCCTAGCTAATAAATTTACTGAAGATGTTTTTCTAAATCCAATAATTCATTAGATTCCACTTCTAATAACATAATATACAGACTATTTCCAAGCATTTGTAATCACATAATTAGAACCTATGGCCTAACTAAATATATACTAATTATTTAACATGCTCAGCATTCTTTCTCCAAACAATTTTTTCTCCCCAGTATTCCCACTGGTGTGCCCTGCTAAATGTCTTCTACTCCTTTAAAAAGGCCATCTCTGCATTTTCCAAATCTTCCATCTTGATCACTATCCTCATAAAACAAATAAATAAATAAAGTGACAAAATCAATTGAGGCTGATTTCTTTGTTCTCATCCCAAAGCATGAACTCCATAGAGAGAGAGAGACAGAGAGAGAGGGAGAGAGAGAGAGAGAAACTCCAAGAAAGTTTTTGAAGAAATATATTAACTCCACTTACTGGAACTGATTACTTTGATGTCTGAGATAGTATGGAAGCAATTGGAGAAAATATTCTCACACTGAAGACATTCCGAAGCTTAGAATTCAGGCCCAGTGAATGAGTGCTCTGAGATCTTGATCCAATTGCTCCTGTTTTCACGCCTGATGATGAAAGTCCCTCTGTGCCTATTATGTTCCAGCTTCAACCAGCAAAGTTCTTGCCTGCAGGCAAGAACGAACTTCCAGGAGAATCATGTTTCTAGGTGTCTAGTGAGCCACGTGGAAGTCATGGGGTTTTAAGCTGAGCACAGGAGAGAAACGCAGAGCTGATGTCCAGAATTCATTATTCTGTTTCACTGTTTATGGCTGCCACAGATCCTGTCTTTCTCATGTATTACTACATGCTCTGATCTCAGCTACATGCTCCCAGCAACTGAATATTTCCCTTTTTAATTTTGTTTTCGATGCTTTGCGTATTCATATTTTATGATCTGAAACATTTCTCGCACTTGTTTGCATACATCTCGGAACTAAACTTTAGAATAGAAGGTGATTTGTTTTCATTTGTCTTAATTAAGTATTTCTGGCTCAATCTGTGCTCAGTTGATCTTTTTTTTATTCCCAAATAAACTGTAAGAGATTTCTACTGCCTGAATTAACATGATGGAAAACACATATTCTTTCTCTATACATATAGCATTGGTCCTTATATTGGATAAGCTCATAAGAAAATATAGTTTATACACTCAACTCTCACATTAAACATACTGAGGTACATTGTGTGGGAAGGGAACTGGGGTGCGTGCTGGTGTCTTGCTATCAATGACCGCAAGTGAATTAGTTCTTGTGAATTCACACCCTAACATCTGTTTGATACTTTCGATGGCGTCCTTTTTTAACAAAGATAAACTACAAATCCACAGACCACTGCTTCAAAGGATAGACAGAACATAGCTGATGAATATTGGAATTTATTTTTAGAGAATTAAAAAATGCTGCTTGGAATGGAAAGATGTGTTTCATATTTCTCAAGTGATATTCAAGAATTAATGATGTTCTTTTCCTTCTACCTTTATGAGAGTTTTTCCCTCTTGTGTTTGTCCTTATTAAAACTTACAGATTATTCAGTATAATAGAAATAGTTTGAATTCTTGGACAAAGAATCCCCGATCTAGATTTTATTCCAAACTACCACAGATTAGCTGTGTGGTCTTGTATCAAGTTTCTTATAACTGTCTGAGCTTCAGTTCACTCAACTATAAATGATTATAATATTTATAGCTGCTTAAACATGAGAAATAAATACAGCAAGTAGCAGGTGCCCAGTAAGTGGTAGCTATTACATTCCTGATCTTTTAAAATAAATAGATCAATTTGGTTACCAAATAAAAATACCTACTACTTAAGTAATTTCTTTACAATTTAAAAGTCAAATGTATGTAACAGGATTTCAAAATTCACTCATGCTACTGCTCTGATAGAGAACATGTAACTACTTTATTTTGATTATAACTAATGTGATCCTGCTAAGCTATTTTATCACATGTCTGAATTCATCCAGACACTAGGCAAAATATTCTTGGGTGAGCTTTATTCTTAAACTTTACTCTTTTGTAAAACTCATGTCCTTTGTTTTCTATTTCACAGCCCTTCTGAAATCTCTTTCTCCTTTGTCTGCCTTGTCATCCTTGGTCCCCTTTGCCGATTCTCTTTGGTCTACTCAACCATTAAGTGTTATTTCTTCAAGACTTGGTTCTCAGCCTATTTTCTTCCCATAGTACTCTTTCTTCCAGTTTAATATATTCACTTAACATTGATTATAATTCATTTACTAACAATTCATATCCTCTAACCCATTCCTCTTGTCTTGACCCTAGACCCTTATGTCTCTAGTCAAAATCCAACACAGCACGCTAAATAATGTAATACATGATCCTTTCCCCCAAACTTCTCCTCTCCTCTAGCTCTCCCAGTTCTGTAAACTGTTACATCAAATAGTCAATAGCTCTTGTCAGAAAACCAGGAATCCTTCTAGACCTGTCCCTCTCCTGAAACACCTACAATCTAATCAGGTACCAAGCTCACTTCTCTCTAATTCTGCTGCTCTCATTGTCAAATCTATCATACTCTCTAACATAGATCATTATAAAGGTTTACCATTCTCCCCTGTTATTTTTTAAGATTTTATTTTTAAAAAGAAATCTCAGTACTCAATATGGGGCTTGAACTTACAACCTGAGATTGAGAATTGCATGTTCTACAAGTGAGCCAGCCTACCCCCCTACCCCCACCCCCTGGCCCAGTTAATTTTAAGAATTTTTTGTTACTAAGTTTTGGAAAATAAAAGATGTGTGTGTTTGTGTAGGGAAATAGAAAACAATAAAAGACAAATAACTCTGTTCTGTTTTGATTTTTAAAATAAACATGGTACAATAGCGACATGGCTTCTGAGTACTCTGTCACATGTAGAGCCAAGGCTTCTGCATCAGATTGCAGCCTGAGGGGAAAAGAGGAAACCTTCTTTTATCATCCTTCTGGCCAGTGAGCTGGTTCGCTCCAAAGTAGCAAAGTGTGTGTCATTATAAATCATGACTGTAATTCGTCTTTCGGCTCCATTGGTTTTAATATGTGGGAAATTCTTGGCGGGTTTTGGCAATAGGGTGTCTATCAAAGTTAATTTTCATGGCATTAGGGTTTTTCATTTGTTATGAATCTCAGGAGGGAACTGGGAGAGGATAAATCATGAACTACTGGTCAGAAACAATCCTCACCCCCGAAATATGCATCACCAGTTTTACCAACATACTATTTTCACAGTCCTAATAAAATTTGTAAGAAAAGAAGAAAAGAAATCACTCTGTAACAGCAGATGATTGACTGACTAAATTGTTCTTCATATAGACTGGCTTTTAAATTCAATTGATTAATTTGATATTTTAAGTCTGTTTATTTAATAACAGTTAATGTCTAAGTAGTATTTCCTATATGCTAGTCATTCTTCTGAACACTTTACACATTGTAACACATTCAACACTAACTCTGTTAACACCAGCTCATTTATTTTATTTATTTATTTTGAGAGTGAAAGAAAGAGAGAGAACATGTGTGAGCAGGGAGAGGGGCAGAGGGAATGAGACTCTTAAGCAGGCCCCATGCCTAGTGCAGAGCCAAATCCAGGGCTCTATCTCATGACCCTAAAATTATAACCTGAGTCAAAATCAAAAGTTGGACGCTCAACTCACTGAGCCATCAGGTGCCTCTTACATTAACTCATTTAACCTTTACATGAACCTATGAGGTATCCTCATTTTAAGGATGGAAAACTGAGGCACCGAATGGTTTATCAAGGGCAAACAATTAGTATGTGGCAGAATTGGAATGTGGAATGGAGTTACCTGGCCTTAGGGACCAAGCTGTAACACTAGAAACAGTATAGTGTTAACTATACTGTTAATACTACTCCATTTTACAAATCTTTCACAGGCATTTGTATAGCACTTTTGCTAATATTTAAGCTTAAGTACATACTTCCTAAAACATGACTGTTTCTAGTAAAAATAGACTTAATGTGTAACTATTATCACACAGAGAATGCACCTTCACATAGGTTCTGCAGTACAGCAGAGTTACTCAGCACTATTTTCCAATATGCCTTAGAGAGAGAATTCAAAATATATATGAATGGATCTATATTTCTATATATTTTTTTAGTTTATGACATGTAAATATTAAATTTTAGGATTAAAAAACATTGTATTTAAAGAATTGTAACTTTCCTGATCTATAAAATTCTACCCTTAAAAAGGAGGCATTATGAACTCAATGACACGAGCCAGTGAATAGAAGAGGTATCTTTCAGTAGAGCTGAGGTTGCTAACTGAATCAGAAATATTACCAGGGCTATGTTTCCTATTCAAAATATAAGTAAATCATTCATAGGCATCTTCAGTGTTCTCAATGCTGGTAATTTTTAACAACTCAAATAACAAATAGATTAAACAAATACAACTTGTTTGGTTTTGCTTTCCTAAATTCTTACATACTCACACTTCTGGGTGCCTCGTTGTCAAATTCCAGGAGCGTGTGTTGCTTTGTTTTGTTTTGTTTTGTTTTGTTTTGTTTTATCAACTACATTCCACATTAACTAAAGTCCTCAAACCTTTTGTGAATGTAGTAAATTAAAGAGTCACTTACATGAAGACCACAGGCTTTCCTCATGCGTATTGTGGTCGTAGCCTGGAAATTATTTCATACCGATCAGTTCTGCAGCTTTTTCCAATGCTATCTGTGAAGTTGAAGATTGTATCTAGACCAATCATCATTGTTTATAGGGGCATGAAAATTGAGTAATATAATAGATATGTCATCTGCTTACTGTCTTGCATTGATGATTAAGTGAGTAATACAGCCATGGGTTACTCATTTGTAAGCACAGTTACGTGAACACTCCTAGTTAGTCTGAAGGGAAAGGGATAGATACTCAGCGTGGCCAGCCTCTGTCTCCTGCAATAAATGCAGAGAGACTAGTTTGCTAAAATATAAAAAGTGACATTCCAGTGACCTGCCTCTAAGACTGGGATGAGATGGCAGCAAATTCGTTTATTTGCAGAGATCCAAAGACCATCCTCATATAAGGTTTGCAATGACTACAAGACACAGTATCTGCATATTTCACATACTATTGTAGAGATTCCGAGGATCAGATGATTAATAATAGAGGAAATGAAAAAACAATAGAGGAAATAGAAAAGGAAAGTTTCTGTGCCTTTAGATGTCTTAATGCAATACTTGCATGAAGCTAAATAATGTTTAATAAAACTATAATAAAGCAAATGTATTTGAAATTATTTTATAAAAATTAACATATTACTCTAGCAGAACTGATCAGTGTTAAGTGATTTCCAGGTGCTGACTTCAGTATGCATGAGGAAAACCTGTGATCTCCATGTAAGTGACTATTTAATTTACCTCATTTATAAAAGGTTTATTGACTTGGAAGTAATATGAAATGTGGTAAAGAAAAAAAAAACTCAAGGAAAAAATTCATCTCAAGGAATGGTCACAAATCTCCTAAAAATATGTAAGGAATGGGTTCTCTAAATTTTATTTTAGGGTACCTATAAGAGATCACTAGCATGGACTATATACCTCGTAGAGCTCACCTTAGAAGTGTGGCAGGTATGGGCAAGAGGTGTTGGATCATGGGATACAGTGAAAACATATTGTATAGGCAAAAGAAATAGTCCAGAATTTAGAAGTTCTCTGGTTTCTACTTCTAGTTCAGGTCTTTCATGAGCCACATGACCACTTGAAAATTTAACTTAAAAAAAACTTTAAAAACCTGTCATTGTGTAAGTAAATGGCAAATTAAACATAATTTTAATATTTATTGGCATTAAGTAAAGCTATAGAATACAGTGTTATATCCATATCGGTGTATGAAGCTACCAATATAGGACAGACATAAATTGGTTATATATTATTCCGTGACAGAGTTCTAGAAATCCAAAAAGGAGTCAAACAATTAGAATTATAAATAAAGTTACCCAGGATCCCTTTCAAGATTAAATTTATAAGTGGTACATGACAGTAATTCAGAAATATCTTGGGCCTACTTCTTCAAGTCAGGTGAAAAAGGATAAAGACTATAGGAAAACAAAAACAAAAACAAACCAAAAAAGACTATAGGAAAACAATGGTTCTTAGCGGTTAAATGCAAGGATATTTAGAATTTGATAGATATGGATTCAGGCTCCAGCTCCACAGTTCCTAATTTGAGAATTTGAGCAAATTAATTAATCTCTCTGTGCTTCAGTTTTCTCATCTGTATAATATGAATGAAACACATCCCTTCTCTGGTAGAAGCAAATACCAGATTCTCTGGTACATCATAAGCTTCAGTCTTTATATGTTCTCAGGCCTCTGCCATTTTTTTTATCGATTATTATCTTTTTTAGTGTTTATTTATTTTTGAGAGACAGAGAGAGAAAGAGAGAGAGAGAGAGAATCCAAAGCAGGCTCTAGGCTCTGAGCTGTCAGCCCAGAGCCTGATGTGGGGCTTGAACTCATGAACTGCAAGATTATAACCTGAGCCAAAGTCAGATGCTCAACTGACTGAGCCACCCAGGCACCCCAGACTTCTGCCATTTTTAGCCTCACATCCCCCCCCCCATTCATCAATAATTCTCATTTCTTGTGTAGAATTAGGGTTTCCACACTATACAGTGTTAGGACATCCAGTCACATTGTCTCCCATGTGCTTGATGGCTCTCTGTGGCCCCATGGCTCTATAAATTAGAATGTAAATATTTGCTTTGGAAATTTAGAAAAATAGCTGTTTAATATGATAATTTTCATACTAATGAGACAGAGGAATGTGAGCTTATTCTCTCCACACCTAGAATTACTACAAATGCCCTGAAAGATATATTTTAGACTCTGTTTTGGTGTCCCCTTAGAGTCTGAAATTTTGCAAAATTAACGTTATCCTATAATAGTAAATACTTAATTTTTTAAAGATGCATACTTTAAAAATATTTTTTATGTTTTTATTTATTTTTGAGGGAGAGAGACAGAGTGCAAGCAGGAGAGGGGAGAGAGAGAGGGAGTCACCAAATCCAAAGCAGGTTCCAGGCCCTGAGCTGTCAGCACAGGGCCCAATATTGGGCTCAAACACACAAACCATGAGATCATGACTTCAGCCAAATTCAGACACTTAACCGACTGAGCCACCCAGGCACTCCATAAATATTTCATTTTTATCTGGTGCTCAGCATACCCTAGACCCTTTATCCCTAGATAACTGGTGTCTGCACACTTTTCCCTCTTCTGTGCTCATGCCTGTTAATGCTTTGACTCATGTTATTGTTAGTTGAAGTCTCTTCCATGCCATAAGGCTCTTATTCCTGTTATAGTTCAGCTTTTTTTATAAGCCACTTCTTAATCAGTGATTTATCATGTTTATATATTTTATATGGTCTATATGTTGATTTATCCCTTCTCTGATCACTTACTTGCTGTAAGTAAATATCCTGTTGGTATTCTCAAACAGTTTTATGTTAGTAGAGCTGTCCAGTTCCTAAGTTATGAGGGGAGTCAAAGATAAAACCCATTTCAAAAAGCACAATTTGCAATAAGGTATAGTTATTCTAAAATTCACTTATGTATCAAGACTCTGATGCTAGAACAAAACATGATTTGTGTAACAATATGCCATCAGATTTTTAAAAGCTAAGAATTCCCACTTTTCTATTACTCAAAGCCTCCACTTTGCAGAATCCAGGTCCTTGATCACTGAGTTCTTATAAGTAGGTAATTCAGGGTTAAATCTTGCCATATATCAAAGCAATCCTTAATTAGTAAAGCAGGAGCATTTAACACAAGTGGGGTGGAACGGAATATTATCTAACATCAAAATGAGTAAGAAGATTACCCACTGACCCAGATAATATGTCTTTCTGGAATTACTGATTGCTTAAAAATGTGTATCACAGAAACCCTCAAAATTAACTTTTTTCTTCTTAATTAGGTAATATTTTCAGATAGACTGTATTATATACCTTTCTGTCTTCACCATGATGAGTAAACTATAAGCCCCAGAGCCAACCACTAGCATTCTCCTTCCTTCCTCTGACACACGAAAACCATGCAAGGACCCCACACAGTCTCTGCTTTGAGTTCTAAGACCAAGATCACTGAGTGGCATCTCATCAGGTCTGCCTATGGCTCTTCCTGTTTCAGAGACAGGAACTGAAAGGAGGAGCTGCAGAGTGCACACACGCATCACACACACACACGCACACACACACACACACACACACACACAGAAAACATTCAATAATGGAACAGACAAGACACTAATATGTTAATATACAATGTAATCGATAAAATATCCAGTATAACTGGCTATTCAATATTTGGTTCCTTCTCTCTCTTCCACGTGTGAGCACTCATATGCCCCTTTCTGTAGATGTAATTGTGGATACCTTGAACCTATAAGTCTTCTGTAGGAGAACATCTTTTCCCTAAGTCATTGTTTTCCCAGGCATCTGAGAGTTTTTCCTGGGTTCCATATAACTCATTTATGAATTTAGCTAAGGATGCAGTGGGCAAAATCTTGATTTTGTCGTTGTCTTAGGATGTCGCTCAAAGGGCCGTCAATTTTATCTTGTACTGATTTGATTAGAATGAATGGCATCGTTCAACCCTGCACATCCCTGGATTTCTGAGTTATCAAAATGCTCCTGTATTTCTTTTTGTAAACAGGCCAATCTTTTTGTTTGTTATTTGAGACCACCTCTTTGTGGTATTACCTTTAACAACAACAACAACAACAACAACAAAAGTCCAATAGAAACTACTTCATGGTATAAGTAGTCTCTTTTCCTCCATTTTTAAAAAAAAATCTAAACTAATAAGCTCATTAAGGATAGTATCTACCTTTCACTTTATTTCAGGCAATCGTTTTTTCAAAATGATTTCCTGCAGTGCCACATTAATAATCATTTTTACAGTTTTACATAACTTTTTTTGTTTGGTTTGGTTTGGTTCGGTTTTTACCATAGAAGCCCCATTTCCAAAGCCAGGACCACAGGGTATAGGTCTGTTGTGTTGTAACATTCCATTTCTGTTGCTGATTTCTGTGTTTCTTGGCAGAGTAGGTGGGTTACTCTACAGTTCTAAACTTCCCACACACAGCTGATGGCAGGGCCAATTGGCCCTGAGGACTTGCTATGGAAGGTCACGTTTTGGTTGCTATAGCCTTAGTCCTTATCAGAAGTAGAACTGTGAATTTGACATTCTCCGCCAGAAACCAGTCTGTCTGGGACCCTTTAGGTTCCTCTAAGGCTATAGGTATGCAGTTTGGAGGCAGGCATTCCCTCCTCCATTCTGGCCTCAGAAGAAGTCCCTCTGCTACACCTGGCAGGACCTCTGGGGGAGGGGCTGCCATATTGTGGCACCTGGCAGGGGGTGGTGAGTCATCCTCCAGCTTCCAGATGGCGTGAGCCAAACTCCTTAGGGAGAAATCTGAGACTAGAGGTCTCTGCGGCCTGGGGCAGGAGATATTTCTTAAACCATGTCTTTTTTGCCAGACCCAGAGAGCTCCCAATATCCCTCCCTTCACTACGATTCTGGGAAGAGTGGTTTCGGCTTCAGACGCTCTGTCCTCAATTAGCCATTCTCTGAGCCACCTCTCCTGCTCAGCATCTCAGCCTATCTCTTCTTTCCCTGTCCCTTTATCAAGACCCGCACTTACACCCCCCTCCACACCCAAAGTCACATAACCCACCCTTTGGGTTCTAACTGCACCCTTAAAAAGGGCTTTGTGAGCCCCTTGGGGGCTCAGTCAGTTAACCCTCTGACTGGCTCAGGATCTCAGGGTTCCTGAATTCAAGCCCCAAATTGGTTTCTCTGTTGTCAGGGTGGAGCCTACTTGGGATTTTCTGTCTCCCTCTATCTCTGCCCCTCCCCTGCTTGCTCTCTCTCAAAAATAAATAAACATCTTTAAAAGGTCTTTATTTTTGTGGCAATTTTTAAAAATTGAGACATAATCAACATATAACATTATGTTCATTTTAGGTATTGACATAATGATTTGATATCATGAAATTATCACTGTAAGTCTAGTTAATATCCATCACCATGCATAGTTGGAATTTTTTCTTGTAATGAGAACTTTTAAGAGCTAGTCTCCTAGCAACTTTCTTACATGGTATACAGTTTTATTAACTATATGCACCATGCTGTACATTACATCTCCAGGACTCATTTATTTTATAACCAGAAGTTTGTATCGTATGAACACCTTCATGCATCACTGCCCCCTCCTGCTGAAGACTAATCTGTATTTATGAGTTTGGGTTTGTGTTGTTGATGTTGTTTGTTTCTTTGCTCATTCTTAGATTTCATATATAAGAGAAGTTATACAGTATTAGTCTTTCTCTGTCTTATTTCACTTAGCATAATGCCCTTAAGATCCATCCATGTTGTCAAAAATGGCAAGATTTTCTTCTTTTTTAGAAGTTCCAGCAATTATGATTTACAATAAAAAATACATTTATTTCTCATGCACTTTGGGTTGGATGACACTCTAATTGATGTTTTCTTTACTCCAAGACATTGACAATGGTCCATTTCACTAACACTCATCATACCCATGGTCCATTGGCTCAAATAAGTTGAATGGTGATGCTGAATTCAACATAGTAAAGAGACCTGATCTTCTAGAGAGAAAAGCAGTGGGACAGAGCAGTATTTCCTATGGTAGAAAATGTAACAACTTACTACCACAGCTAACAGGACCAAATCCATTTAGTAGCTCAGGATTCACTCATTATATCTGAAAGGTCATATCTTTTTTTTAGTGTTTATTTTTATTTTTGAGAGAGAGAGACAGAAACAAGCAGGGGAG